>NW_028284188.1:0-46199 GCF_059516105.1 Syngnathus floridae | reverse complement strand
TACAGTAGCAGCTGTATTTAGCCCCTATGGCCAGTTCTTCTAAACGACCACTTCGCTTGAACAGGAACACATCTTCATTTCTGAGTAGATCGATATGAACAGGAGTGTCGATGGAGTGAGGCGACCCTGGCTATTGCTAGAGCGCATAAAGTTGCGAAAAATGCGCCTTCCACGGGCTAATCCTATTGTCCAATTATATTGAGGGCTCTATTGGATTCGAGGGTGCTTGGTGCCGCTTCACTGCAACTGCGCCCAATAAGTCGGTTATGGTTAACTACGTTATGCTAGCGTTAAATCGGCACGGACACGTTGCCGAAGGTCCACAGTCCAACCGCCAATTTTGTCAGGTTGGACTCTTCCACAATCTTCTCTGTTGGCGAAAAGAGTAAGATTGACCATTTAGGGTCTGCTGCAAAGACATTACTTAAGCCATGCGCAGATGAGCCAGTATAAATTGATAGGATTCAGTAATCAGAGTAGCCCTGGCGTTCAGTTTGAGTTGGTTCACTTGGATAGGATATTGAGTCGTACCTATGAAGACCATTCACCGTTTGAACCCCATGTAGTTCAATTTTATCTGATTATACTTATCGACGCCGGCACAGGCCGGCACTGGATTGACCTTAAGGACTATGACTGTGCTAAGGGAACGGTGCTCACCGTAAGAAAGGGGCAGATTCATCAGTTTCAGGCAACAAGCACCCTCAAAGGGCGCTTACTCCTTTTTTCCAATGACTTCCTGCTCAGCTTTGCCCACTCGGCCGGCCTAGTGCGCATACAACAGCTATTCAACGAAATGCTTGGAAGCCAAAAGATGCAGCTGCCCTTAGAGAATTTTGCTGAGATACGAAGCATTGTTGACCGGATAGAACAAGAGTACAAGCTGACCCATGATCAATACTCGTTGGAGCTATTGAGCAGTGAATTGCACATTCTTACTCTACAGCTCATGCGGTTCAGGTACACGAACAACCCGGAGTTCTTCGATCAGAAGTACTTTAGAGCGTTCGTCGAATTTCACGGGCACGTAGAGAAAATGGCGAAAAAGACACTGAGAGTCGAAGATTATGCGAAGATGCTCGGTGTAAGCACTAAAACGCTCAATAAAATCTCGCGCAGCGTGGCAAACCGTTCTGCAAAGGCGTTTATTGACGAGGTAAGTATCATGCAGGTTAAGCGAATGCTGGTCGATACGGGTTTGTCGGTCAAAGAGATAGCTCATGCAAGCGGCTTCGACGAGAGCACCAATTTTTTTAAGTACTTCAAGCGCTTGACCGGGAAAACGCCTGAACAATTCAGGGAGAATTTTTGAGTGGTCTCTCCGTTTTCCCATTTCTACAGTTATTTCGCCGTTTTTTATAGCACTGGCCACCGCATGGTCATCGACTTTTGTGAGCACCAAGCGCCAAGACCTAAAACCATGAAAATATCTAATACTACAGCGGCCTTTATGGGCTTCGCTATGCTGCTAAGTGCATGCACTCATCAACAACCGTCTAATACAGAACGTTCAGAAATGGAAACACAGAACAAACAACCAGTGGAAACAACTGAAACCGCTGAAATCAGCAACAAGGAAAAGGTAGTGGCACTGCTCAGCAGTTTTAACACCGGCGATAAAGAGCCGATATCCTACATCAACCCCAATAAGTACGTACAGCACAACTTGGCAGTGGGAGATGGGCTGGCTGGTTTTGGAGAGGTAATCAAGAATGCCCCTCCTGGGGGCTTTAAGGCCAATGTGCTCAGGGCGTTTGAGGATGGTGATTATGTTTTCGCCCATACCGAATACGACTTCTTTGGCCCCAAAGCCGCGTTTGATGTGTTCCGCTTTGAAGATGGACTTATCGTTGAGCACTGGGACAATTTGGCCGAGGTAACCCCGCCTAATCCAAGTGGCAGGACGCAGTTCGACGGGGCTACCGAAATAACTGATATGGACAAAACGGCTAACAATATAGGCGTGGTGCGCACGCTTATGACCGAGGTGTTCTTGGAAGGTAAAATGGATAATTTATCCAAGCTTATCAGTCCTCAGAAATACATCCAACACAACTCTGCGGTGGCTGATGGGCTAGATGGACTGGGAGCAGCCTTGGAGTACTTCGCTAAGAACGATATGGTCATGATCTACGACAAGGTGCATAAGGTACTGGGCGAAGGCAACTTCGTGTTGGCCATGAGCGAGGGAAAATTTGGGAAGGCACCTGGCGACCATGTAGCCTTCTACGATTTGTTTCGATTGGAGAACGGGCAGGTTGTAGAGCACTGGGACGTTATTCAGGGAATACCGGCACAGGAAGAGTGGAAGAACAACAACGGTAAATTTTGATGAAAGCACTGATCCTGATCGCGGTTACCGGTATTTGCGCGGTCGGCTGGTCACAAACAGCCAACGACATGGAATCTTACGTAATTGAAATTACAACCTTCAAGTACAAGGACTCGGTTAATGCGAAAACGTTTTGGAAGGAAGATGCCAAAATCGAAGACATTTACACCAGCAAGCAACCGGGCTACATAAGCAGGGAAAGCGGGTATGCTGAAAAGGATAATGAGGTGGTGGTCGTAGTACGTTGGAAGACCAATGCTGATGCAGACGCGTCTATGGGTAAATTCATGACCGACGAGTCGGTGCAGGAGTATGCCAATATGATTGACGGCCCTTCGATGCAAATGACTAGGTATACAGTAGATACGCCATAGGCATTATGGCGGAGCGCGGAAGCAACAACGCTGGCAGAGGCCGGCGTTGTTGCTGCGTACCCAGCATATGCATTGGCTAACCTATGGCATACGCTGGGTGGATATTAGAAAGCATAGATGGGTCAAGCACAGGTTAACAAGAAGGTAAGTACAGTACTTGCGCGTTTGCACAAGGATGCCGAATTTGATTCGTTGCGGATTGTGAATAGCAGGGTCGGTGCGGACTTTTCTCCGCCAAGGCCCGAGTACTTTAAGAATGCCTATCTTCCAATCAGCGAAGAACAAGGGCAGTACCTTAGGGAATTGATTGTCGTTAACAAGTGCCGCAATGTGGTGGAGTTTGGTACCTCTTTCGGCGTATCGACAATCTACTTGGCCGAAGGGCTGCGAAATACCAGTGGCAAAGCCATTACGACCGAGCTGCTTGGCAGCAAATCCTTGCGCGCCATGCGAAATATACAAGAAGCCGGTCTTGGCGATTATGTTGAAGCACGGGTAGGCGATGCCATGGAAACGTTGAAAGACCACGATGTACCTATAGATCTGTTATTCCTTGATGGGTGGAAAGACCTGTATTTGCCACTATTCAAGATGCTGTTACCATGCTTTCATACGGGCACCTTAATCTATGCCGACAATATGGATATGGAAGGGACACGGCCTTTTGCAGAGCATGTATTGAATGGTAGTGGCAAATACACGACTACCGTGGTACACGAAGGGAAAGCTTTCCTAACAAGGGTACTATAAGGTACTTGCTTCGGCAGTGCAGGCCTGCGGCCCATAAGATTCGGTTTTCATGGATTGATGGTAATCACCACCTTTCCGGTAAAGGCATTGTTGTCCATCTGCTCGTGCGCCTTGCGCAACTCGTCAAACGTAAAGACCGAATCGATATGTGGATTATACCGTCCTTGTTCTACCCGCCTTACGATTTCCTGCAGCACCCTTCCTTCTTTCTTGACATGTATCGTGCCGCTGTTGTAAAAACCAACCCGGGGCTGGATCAGAGCCTTTGCAAAACTTGCTGATCGTTCGGTGGCGTAGCTGTCGGCCAAGGAACCGGCCAAACAGATTCGTCCTTTTTTGCCCCTTATCGCAAAGCCTTCTTTCAGAGAGGCTTCGCTCACAACGGTATCCACAACACCATCGGCACCTTCAGGCCATTCTGCCAGCACTTGATTTGCGACTGGTGCAGAAGCAAGGATTGCTTTATGCATACCCACATCAGCCAAGCGATTGAGTTTGTGTGCGCTTCGAGTTACCCCAATCACCTGCCCTCCTGAATCGTTCACGATTTGGGTAATGGCAATCGCTAGGGCCGATGCCCCCGGCCTCACGAACACCTTAGGCTTCTCTCGCTTGTCAATCTTCATGGAGCGGAAACAGCAACCCCAAGCGGTAAAATAGGTTTCCGGTATTGCTGCAAAGGTTGCCCAGTTCAATTCCGTATTTACCGGAAAAACATTGCTTACGGGCACCACGGTCTGCTCCGCATAAGAGCCGTCATAAGCCCGTCCCATTTCGCCCATGGCCGCCGCAACACGCTGTCCAACCTTTAGCTCGCCTCCGGGGCAGTCCAGCACAGTTCCCACGCATTCAATACCTATTACCCTAGGGAAACGAACCGCCTTGCCTGACCCACCCATGCGGGTAACGGCCTCTGCCCGGTTAAGACCGAAGGCTTTGATGCCGATACGCACCTGGCCGGCCGCAGCCGTAGGCTCTGGAACGTCCTTCAATTGAAGCACTTGCGCCCCTCCGGGTTCTTCAATAACATACGCTCTCATGGCTCGAAATGTAACACACGCCGGATACAGGCACACATTCTGCCCAAGGTCATAACGGGACGAATCAAACGTTGCGCGTGGCTATCTACCCGGCTGGGGTTTTACTTCAACGGTCGGTTCATAGTACCCCACACCTTGGGCGGATAGTTGTAAATGAAGGCCTTGAATTCTGGCGTGTTACCAGTTTTCTGCGAAGCGGCTTGCATTCCGTCGGCATCTTGTTACACCGTCATTCCTACCACCATGTTCGGGTTGGTTACCCACCGCCATTGGATCTCGCGTAAGAAGCCCGGTTGCTGAGAAAGAAGTTTCAGGAAGGAGTCTCGGGCTTGCTCGTAAACGGCTTGCTCAAAGTTCTCGTATTTACTCAGGTCCCGTAAGGCTATTTCCAAAATCTGCCCGCTGCCTGCCCCAGCCACTTCCCCAAGGTTAACGGGGCCATGACCTGCAAGCGGCTCCAGCATTTCGAACACCGGCAACTCCATTTTATCAAAAAACGCTCGTGCTTCAGGCGTTTGGCCCAACTTATCTTGAGTTGTTGAGCTATACCCGCACTTTCGGGGTCATTCCAATGAAATAGGGTTTAAGGTCCGTGTCCCGCCCGGTGTAGTCGTAAAATGGTTTGAACTCATGGTCGTTGCTGGTCCCATCCTGACTGCTGAGCAGGCGCACGAACGCATCGCGTGCCGATGCGAATTCCTCTTCGCGTACCCCATCCTTCACTTTCCGAATAGCCAGTTCGAAAACGTTGCTCAACTGCTTGTTTACCTGACTTGGCTCATCTTTTTCCGCAGGGGCAACGGCTTCTGGTTCTTTCTTCTCTTCGCTCTTGGAATTAGTAGGTTGGCAGGCCATGATGCCAATGAATACTAGTGTTGTTGCAAATACTGCTTTCTCTTTTCATGTTGTCCCTTTAAGGGAGTTCAGAAATGAGGATGCGCGTTGGCTACCTCTTCTAAAGGAGTAATGGGTTGCTCAACGCTCCAGTGTTCAACAATCTTACCGTTCGCTACTTTGAACCAATCAAACACCACACGTTCGTTCGTCCCGAAGTAGTGTGAATGTGCCATTACTAGGTCTCCAGAAGCCAGGGTCATTTTATTGTCATGCGTCATACGGCCACCGTTGCTCAAGATATAGGCCTTCAATACCTCCAGACCCTTCTGCTCGCCTTCGGTGGCGTGGTGATAGCAATAGGTGTCGGCAACCAGTTCTGGAATCATGTCCAGTTGGCCACGGTTAAGCACGTGGTCCATGAACCGCTTCACTGCGGCTTTGTTGCTTTTTCGTTCCTCATCACTTACAGCCTTTTCTCCATCACCTTCGCCAGCCACGCTGCGTTGCAACTGGTTGTCCGGTAGCGGGGCCAGCGCATCCCAATGCTCTTGAATCTTACCGTCCTTTACACGCCAAGCGTCAACGCAGTGCAAAGGGCGGTCGCCAAGGGGGTTGGGGGCGGTGTAGTAGCCATGATAGGCCATCACATCTCCATCTGAAACCCACCGCACGGCTTTATACCCAAAATCAAAAGCGAGCATTTCCTTGATGTGTTCAATCCCATCCTTGGCCCAGGGATTATGTTGGATGAAATCTTGGGCAAAGCACTTCTCTACTACCGCCTCATTCTTACTCTGGAGGATGGCATCCATACCTTTCCACACTAGTTCTATATTCTTTTTTTCTGCCACGTTCATTCGTTACGTCCTTTTGGTTTGTTGCAGCTAAAAGTCCTAACATTGTTCGACTTACACAAGTAGTCATACTTAGGTTTATTAATCATTAAACAGTGACCTATACTGGTAATGAGGCGAGTAGAAAAACAATGGAGAAAAAACAACAGAACAATGAATGCCCAGTAACCTTTTGCATGTCCATGATTGGGGGTAAATGGAAACCAATCATACTATATGTAATCGATAAAGGCGGGAACCGGTTTGGAATCTTGCACAAGGGTATTACCGGCATTAGTAAACAGATATTGACCAAACAACTGCGCGAGATGGAGGCCGATGGATTGCTCCATCGAGAAGTATTTGCGGAGGTACCACCGCGTGTCGAGTACCATATTACGGAAAGAGGAAGGAGCCTCTTTCCAATCATCAACCAGATGAGCAAATGGGGTAAGGAAAATATGGACAAAGACTAAACGCACGGCAAATACAGATGGATCTGAACGCCGATATTTGCTGCTTGGGTACGGCGCGTTTGCCATAATATCTCGCCGCTTAACTTGCGTTAGCAGGCCCTCAGCTAGCGATATAAACCGGATGTAAGCGAACACCAAGATGGATAGAAAGATTAAAAATGCGATGAGTTTGTATCTCGAAGGCATTAGGGACGGCAATTACCGTAAAGCCGTAGAAAAGTACACCGGTAGTCGGTACACCCAGCACAGCACTGGGGTAAGAGACGGGAAGGAGGGGTTCATCGAGTTCTTCTCAGAATTCGTGAATCGGAATCCAGAGCGAGATATTCAGATACGAAGAGCATTGGTTGACGGCGACAAGGTTTTTTTGCACGCGTATCAGGACATAGGCAATGGGCAGGCCAAATGGGTAACGACGGATTTTTTTGATTTCGATGAAAACGACCGGATCATCGAGCATTGGGACGTGATCGCGCCTTTTGTAGCGGTAACACCATCAGGTCACACCAGTATGGATGGCCCAACTGAAGTGGTGGACCGCGATAAGACCCAGCAGAACAAGATGGTTGTAAGTGAACTAATTCATCACGGACTGATGCGTGGCGGAGATGCCGACAACTTGAATAATTACATTAACAAGGACAAATACATCCAGCACAACACCGAAGTGGCAGATGGGCTGGAACATTTTCAGCGGCTTGCCACCATGCCCAACCGGCCTTTGAACTACGAGGAGCTTGTGCTCATGGTTGGAGAAGGGAACTTCGTAGCCACGCTGTGTAAGGCTAACTGGAATGATGGTAAGCTCGATCAGGACTACGCTCAGGTTGATCTGTTTCGCTTGGAAGACGGCCTAGTCGTAGAACATTGGGACAATGTGGAACCTGTGCCAGAAGTATCCGTAAACTCCGGTAAATTCTAAACGCCAAGCACAACGCCAGCCCGATGGCAAGCCAAGCAAGCATGGGTATTTGGCTATCGTGCCGCCCATACAGCTACGATTAGGGCCTGAAGTAACGCGTATGGTGATGCAGGGAAATTGAATAGAATGACTTGGGAAAGACGTTTCTGCAAAAAAAAAAGCATCGTCTGCCATCCATGCTGGGCTGAAGAGACGGGTTCAGCCGATTGGTTCTGGGCAAACCGTTCTTTTAGCTATTTGGTGCGGGCATTTGCCCTCTGTTGCTAGGCCACTGCCCGCCCAAGGGGGTCTGATTGTACTGATATTTACCAGAATCAGAGCAACGCCGGGGTATACTAGCAAAGGATTGCTGTCTAGCCTCGGGAACAAGGCCGATAAGACAATCGAGAGGATAATGCCGTTAGCACTAATCAACGTATTGGCCTTATCATCGGCTATGCGACCTAGCCTGATTTAATTTCGCAAGCTTAACCGGAACATGGTCTCGATGCCCTTCTCTGCATTGAACTTCGGCTTATTCCTTTTCTGTTCCTGCCTAATCTGTTTCAATTGCTCCTTGGTGAGTGCCTGTTCCGTATTGTGCTCGTCGTTGGTTAGTTTTTGCTCCTCCATTGTTTTCAAAATGCGCATACGTTTCAATATTCCGTCGGCCCATAATCGCTTGCCTGCATCAGATCGGTGGCCTTCCGCCTGCCAGAAGTCGACGTAATCCTGGTTCCATTGCACGGGCACTAGTTTATCGTTGTCCAATAGTTTAAGCTCATCGTATAGGCCGGTCTAGAAAGAGAAATAGGTATCTGAAGCTAGATGCGAATCTTTCGCATCTAGCTTCATGGCCTCATCTTGTTCTGCCGGTTCACGACCGCGCGCAGTAGCCTCAACGAGCCGCTTAATATGCGCGATTCTGTTTTCAGGTAGGCCTTCACCGCGAAGGTGCTCCGCTGCTAGTTTGGCATACCTGCTTCAAGGCCTTTGGCCCTTCCAGCAAAAATCGGCGTCATGCTAAATCGCGGCTCAGAGAAGATCCTCGGCTTCGAATCCCTCCAACCTCGATTTCATTACCAACGCTCGAACTGCTCTCACCAGGGTAGAAACGTGCGTCCAATTCTGGTATTTGAGCTTGCGTTCGGAATTATGGCGGGCCATGTGTGCCTTCACCCGCTTTGACTGACGGGAAATCAGCTCCTCATTTATATAGGTTACACCTGACACCATCTTCCCGAACCGGGTCGTGCATCCTTCCGTCACGTTTGAGGCACATTGACATGCCGACATAATCCCGGCCATTGCGGGTTGCATCAATCAGGACAATACCCGGTGCCTACTTGGGCAGCGCGACCAAGCGTAAGATTATTCGGATTACGTTCAAAATACGAGGTTAAACCACGTTCAGATGAAAATGGCCCAATCGGCTCAGTTCCCCAAGTAATGCTGAGTTAGAGGATAAGGTCTTACACTTCGCATCACGCGCCCACGGCGTAAAGGGAAAAGGGGTTCAGCAAACCGTTTGCTGAACCCCTTTTCGTTGTGATGTGGGACATACTGGATTGCTCCGCTAACCAGGTCGACCCCGTAGTCTAAAAGCGAAAGCCACTCGCAATCGCTCATGGGGCTTTTTTCACGCTCCTCCGATCTCAAGTGAACTTGGATCTCGGTCCATGAAAAAGCCCCGCCGTTCCGGCGAGGCTTTCGTCTTTCTTAAGTGGGACATACTGGATTCGAACCAGTGACCCCCTCCTTGTAAGGGAGGTGCTCTGAACCAGCTGAGCTAATGTCCCAAGGGGCGGCAAATATATACCGTTCTTGTAAATACCAGCATCTTGCCGAACCGGCCATTGTTTATAGGCCACCCGTCATACATAAAACCGCTTGTGCGGCACGTTCCCGCACCCTCAACCGTGCAGCGGAGCCCGGGCTGGCACCTGCCACCTGAACTTGCTAAACTTTGCCCCTCAAGCGTTCATAATCTCTTGGTGGCGCACGTGACTGGGGCTTCTTACATGCCATACGCAGCCCAAACCAATGCAAGTGATGCTGGTCAGATAGGTAAGACCGACGAACAGGTCGGCGTGGTACAGTTCATCGATGAACCGGGTCCAAGAAAGTAGCACATTCGTTGCTAATAACAGCAGCACGCCGAATAATACGAGATAGAAACTTCTTCGAAAGGTGCGCTGCCAGCGCAATCCTGCGGCAACAATCATGGCCGCAACGATAGCCATAAAAAGCCAAGCTGCCAAGGCTAGGTCAGTCGTTATTCTGGGCATGAGCATGCCGCTGTACCTTAGGCCACCTAAAAGTACAGCTAGCGCGAGGACCATAGGAACAACAGCCCCTTGCCAAGGCGCACTTGTTTGCGATACGTTAATTGCAAAGGCAACGGTGCAGCAGAGCTGCGCAGTCATATACATGCCCATAGCAATCAGAAAGAAGAACTCGTCGCTGGTGCTTAGGGCCAGCATCACATCACCGGTCATAAAAAAAAACAGCCCGGCTTGCACGAGGAATGTAAACCGGTCTCCATAACGACGCGTTTTCAGGAAGAACCAAACGGAAAAGACCAGTACGGCCAAAGGGCGCAGCATGACGGCCCATAGGCTATGGATCCAATATGGCGCGGTAAGCGAGGCTATGCCGAGAATACAGAAGAGGACAAGGAAGATGCGAGAGGCTCTCATCGTTGGTATTGCGTTAGTTATTGATAGTCATCGCGTTTGAAGCACCGAGCGTTAGATTGCTTGAATGCAGGAGGCCGCCGTTGGGGAAACCTTAATCAATGGTGGCTTGTTATCCGGTCAATCTAAGGGTTTTCATTGCGCCGCTTATAGCATGGTTTCTCTTCTAAGGTAGTTGTAATCCTATGCTAAAGTATGGCCTGTGGCCTTCAACCTAACTTTGCGCGCATAGTAAAGCGCGCAATGAAGATTTCTTGGACCTGGCTGAACGACTACATCAACACCGACCTATCTGTGCGTGAGGCTGCCGATATACTTACCAGTACAGGCTTGGAAGTAGAAACCATCGCGTCTGTTGAGCCGGTTCCGGGTATGCTCGAAGGTTTAGTGGTCGGTAAGGTAATCTCGTGCTCGCCACATCCGGATGCGGACAAGCTCAAGCTGACCACGGTGGATGTGGGAGCGGAAGAGCCGCTGCCAATCGTATGCGGCGCGCCCAACGTGGCCGAAGGGCAAAAGGTGTTGGTGGCCATGGTGGGAGCCATGTTGCATCCGATTGGTGCAAATCCTTTCAAGATCAAGAAGGCCAAAATTCGCGGCGTTCAGAGCATGGGTATGATTTGCGCTGAAGATGAGGTGGGTATTGGTCACAGCCACGATGGAATAATGGTTCTTGAAGAGCATGCTGAAGTCGGTATATCAGGGGCGTTGCACTTGGGGCTGAAAAAAGAGCACGTGCTCGAAATAGGCCTGACACCGAACCGGTCAGATGGTATGAGCCATATTGGCACGGCGCGTGATTTAGTTGCCGCGCTTGACCATCGGAATGAATTGCAGTTGGCAGTTCAGTGGCCCTCTGTAGATGACTTTGCGCAGGACGATAGTGCGCTGGAAATACCGGTGCGCGTGGAGGATTCGGAAGGCTGCAGGCGCTATGCGGGCGTTGCGCTCACCAATATCCAAGTAGAACCTTCTCCAGCATGGATAGCCAACCGTTTAGAAAGTGTGGGCATTCGTCCAATCAATAATGTGGTAGATATTACCAACTTCGTTCAGCTGGAGGTTGGACAGCCCCTGCATGCGTTTGATGCTGAGCGTATCGACCGAGGCATTGTCGTGCGCACCTTACCAAGCGGTACGGTGTTTACCACCCTTGACGAGCAAGAGCGAAAACTCGCTAATACCGATCTTATGATATGCGATGAGTCGGGTAAGGGCCTTTGTATGGCAGGTGTGTTTGGCGGCATGGGCAGCGGCGTAAAGAATCAGACCGCCAAGGTGTTCTTGGAAAGTGCCGTTTTTGATGCGACGCGAATCCGTCGTACCGCCAAGGCGCACGGACTGCACACCGAAGCTAGCTTCAGGTTTGAGCGGGGTGTTGATCCTGAGCGCACCGTATACGCGCTAAAACGGGCGGCACTCCTACTGAAGAAATATGCGGGCGCGAAGGTATCAAGCGGTATCGTCGATATCTATCCTTCACCCATTGCACCATTCAACGTTACGCTGCGCTACGCTGCGCTCAATCGCATTGTAGGACACACCTTAGACCCGGAGGAGGTGAAGCACATATTGGAATTGCTGGATATTGAGGTGTGTGCCGAGTCGAAGGCAGAACTTGAACTCAAAGTACCCGCATACCGCATGGACGTGAATCGTGAGATTGACGTAATTGAAGAGGTCATGCGTATTCATGGCTTTGATCGAATTCCAATGCCGAAGAAGCTGGCTGTGCCAGTAGCAATGGAAATAGCGCATGAACATGAACTACTGATGCAGGCTATTGGAACCCACCTGTCCGCACGAGGCTTTCGGGAAATCATGACGCCTTCACTGGATTCGGGCAGTCGCCTATTAGAGCAGGAGGGCTTCGAAGCCAATGAGCTGGTGCGCATGAGCAATCCGCTAAGTGCAGAACTTGATGTGATGCGGCCAACTATGTTGGTTGGTGGTCTAGCGGCTATTGCACACAATGTGAACCGTAAACAGGCTGATCTTCGCTTTTTCGAACGTGGCCGGGTGTATAGGTTGAGCGGTGCGCACCATACCGAGGAGAATGTTGTGTCACTTCTTATTACAGGTAGGATGGAGAAGATGGTCTGGAGGGCAGGCAACGACATGAGCTCGTTGGAAGAGTTAAAGGCAGAGGTCGAAGCACTATTAGAAAAACTTTCCATTAGAGCCTACACCACGGAAAAGATAGCGGAGGAGTGCTTTGAGCAGGCCGTAGCCATTGTTTCTGACAAGCAACGGTTGGTTCTGCTTGGATCCGTTGCCACGCAGACCGCAGCCCGTTCAGGAGTAGAACAGCCGGTGTTTTACGCTTTGCTGAATGTGAACGCGATTTTGGACCTTCGGCAGGCCGAAGAAGAGTATGATACCGTGAGTAAGTACCCTCCTGTGCGCCGCGACCTGAGTTTGCTCATTGACCAAGATATTCGTTTCGATATGTTGCGCGAAGTAGCGGAGCGGAGCGAACGGAAGCTGCTGAAGCATGTGACTTTGTTAGATAGGTTCCAAAGTAAGCAGTTGCCAGCTGGCAAGAAAAGCTACTGTATCACTTTTACCTTACAAGATGATACGCAAACTTTAACGGACAAGCGCATTGATAAGGTCATGGAGAAGTTGTTCCGCATATATGAGAAGGAGTTCGGTGCTGAGCTGCGCTCCTGAGCCAAGAATTTCTTCCCGGCCATGATGCATAGCAGTTGCCTGTCTGTTTTTCTGCTTTTGCGCTTCACAGCCAAGCTCCTCGAAACAAATGCCCATGTTTTTTTCTACTCGGTGAGATTACATTTGTGTCTAATGGTCTAGTTCGTCTTGCGCTGGCTTATTGCGGCGCCCTGGAAAGGTCATTATCGGATAGAGCAATTAGAACCGCAATTACCAAATCGATACTGACGTATTGTGAACGGTTTAGGCGGATGTGGAGTTATGAACAAGCACGTACATAACGATTATGGCTAAGAAGGGAACAAAGAAGAGGGCAACGGTCAAAAAAGAGCAGAAGTCCACTGGTGCAAAATACGCGTTAGTGGCCTTTTTTACACCCTTCAGACGTACAGTTATCTATGCGGTTCTCATATCGCTATGGTTTATTCCAGTGTACCAGAGCGTAGCAACCAAGAAAGTGTTCTTGGGCGGTGACAATGCGTTCTACTACACCCTTGCCAAAAGCATTGCTGGTGGACATGGATACCGCAACATATCTGCACCGAACCAAACCCTGCACAATCATTTTCCACCGGGCTACCCGCTGATTATGGCCATTTTCATCAATCTGGGTGTTGAGGATGTACAGGCTCTTACCCAGTTGAATGGGCCGTTCTTATGGTTCGCCATGATTGGCCTGATGTTTCTTTTTGCCCGATGGAGCAACAGTCCAGAGGTTGCCGCCATGATTACCATGCTATGCATGTACAACGCAGGCCTGTTGGGGTACTCTACAATTATGATGAGTGAAGTGCCGTACTTGTTAGTATTTGCGGTGGTGCTGTTGTCTTATTTCATGTTACTGCGGAATATGCATAACAAGCGATTACGGTTGATCTGGATTGTGGTGTTAATCGCTTTCTCAATCCTAATGCTTTACATCCGTTCCTCCGGAGCAGCCACGGTACTTGCGCTAAGTCTGCATCTTGCCTGGAGGAGGTATTTCAAACTCTCTGGGCTTTACTTTCTATTGGTCATAGTATCGCAGGTTCCTTGGCAGCAGCGCAGTGCAGAGCTGGGAGGGAATTCCTATGTAAAGCAGATGCTACGGGTAAATCCGTATCGTGTTGAGAGAGGTGATATGACCATTGCAGATTGGGCTCCGCGCATGGGCAATAACTTTGAACGCTACGTATTTCGGGAGCTTCCAACGGCAGTGTTCCCTTGGATTGAACCCCTAGACAGGGCTGAGCTGGTGCGTGCCGATGAATGGCCTTGGGCATTGGTTACTTGTAGCCTGCTGGTTCTCGGGCTGTTTGCCCTTCGTAGGGAAGACTTTGTGCTGCTATTCTTGCTGGTTGTCGGGAATTTAGCTATGCTTATGCTATGGCCGGAGGTATGGAAAGGTGTTCGTTTTATCGTACCTCTTATTCCCTTGCTGGTATTCCTATGCGTATACGGTGTTTACGGTGGCGTGCGCATAATGGCGAACCGGTTAAGTATTCCCCAATGGGTACCGTTTCTGGTAGTGCTGCCACTGTGTTGGATGTACGGTCAGCACCTGCATGAACATGTATTATTGGAAGGAAAGGACTTTAACATTGAGCAGCTTGCGCCACTGAAAAAACTGCGTAAGCTGAGGGTGGATAACCGAGCACGCAAAGTGTTGGCTCCAAGCGTCGTATCGCTGCAAGGGGGTAAACGAGACCCTTACAGCCCAAACTATCAGAAGTACTTTGATGTGGCGAGGTGGACGAAGAAGAACCTTGCCGCCGAAGATTCTATCGTAATCAGTTGTAGAAAACCAGGGTTATTCCACCTTTTTTCCGATCATGTGGTTACTTCCTTTTTAAAAACCCCGGACTGTGCCGCGCTTATTGCCAACCTTGAAGAGAAGGGTGTAACCCACGTTGTCATTGATAAGCTCGGTTTCTCAGATGTTGGTCGGTACCTGGTACCCGTGGTTAACAATGATCCAGTCAAGTTCAGAAGGGTGCAAACCGGTTTGGTCAAACCGAACGACAAGACCCCGACCTATCTATTCGAATTTCATCCGGACTTAGGTTATTCTGGCGAATTTGTAGATGGCAAGAAAGAAGGTCAGGGCACTTATAAATGGCCTAATGGGGATTTGTTTACCGGTGCTTGGAAAAACAACCAAATCAATGGAGAGGGAAGCTTGCAGCGCGCCGATGGGCTCCGTTCAGAGGGCACATGGGTTAACGGGAAGCTCCATGGATCTTGCAGTTTCTATCGCAATGGGCAATTAGTCTATTCGGGTGAGTGCTTAAACGGTAAACCGGTTTCGGAGGGTGCCCTGTAGAAGTGCGGTCAATCTGGGTTAGAAAAGGTTCTTGAGTAGGTTGTTGTCAACCTCGTTTGCCAAAGTAACCCGTAACAAAGGCTCACGTTGCATTTCCTGCCGAATGCTCCAATTTGCGTTGGGGTTGCGCGCCCATGCGCGCCGGGCAATGCCATTGTTCACGTCCCAGTGCAGCATGGTCTTAATCCGGCGATCGCAGGCTTCTGTGCCATCTAGCATCATACCAAAGCCCCCGTTTATGACCTCGCCCCAACCCACACCGCCTCCATTGTGGAGACTAATCCAAGTTGCGCCTCGGAAAGCGTCGCCAACGAAGTTTTGCACAGCCATATCAGCGGTGAACCTTGAACCATCGCGGATATTGCTGGTCTCGCGATAAGGTGAGTCAGTGCCGCTAACGTCGTGGTGGTCGCGTCCTAGGACTATAGGTGCGGAAAGGGTCCCCTTCCGAATTGCTGCATTGAACGCCGCTGCAATCTTGGTTCGTCCCTCACTGTCAGCGTAAAGGATGCGGGCTTTCGAACCCACCACCAGGTCGTTTGCTTTGGCACTGCGTATCCAGAGCAGGTTGTCGTTGATTTGTTGTTTGATTTGTTCAGGAGCCTGTGCCAGCATTGCCTCTAATACATCACCGGCTATCTTATCGCTCATATCTAAGTCAGCGTCAGTGCCGCTTGTACACACCCACCTGAACGGCCCAAAGCCGTGGTCGAAACACCGCGGCCCCATGATATCTTCTACGTAACTCGGATACCGGAACTCTGCACTGTCGGTGCCGTCAATGTTCGCTCCGGCACGTTTACTCTCAAGGAGGAATGCATTTCCATAATCAAAGAAGTACATGCCGGATGCGGTCAAACTATTGACTGCCGCAACATGTCTTTTGAGAGTTCCCTGCACCTCTTTTTTGAAGGTGTCCGGTTCACGCACCATCAGCAAATTAGCTTCAGCGTAGCTTAAGTCAACCGGGTAATAACCGCCGGCCAACGGGTTGTGCAGACTAGTCTGGTCGCTGCCAAGGTCTACCTTGACCTCGCGTTCGGCCAGGCGCTCCCAAAGATCCACAATGTTTCCTAGGTAAGCAATGCTGCGCACCTGGCAATCCTTTTGGTACTTCAAGGCCCTGTCTATGGCCTCGTCTACATCGGCCACAATCTCATCGACCCAGCCTTGCTGGTGGCGTTTGTTGGCTGCTGTAGTATTGATCTCCGCGCATATGGTTACAACCCCTGCTATGTTACCCGCTTTTGGCTGCGCTCCGCTCATACCACCAAGGCCTGAAGTAACGAAAAGGAGCGGCTTGTCTGATGGCGGCAACATCCGTGAGGCGTTTAGAACGGTAATAGCGGTTCCATGTACGATGCCCTGCGGGCCAATGTACATGTAAGAGCCTGCAGTCATTTGCCCGTATTGGCTTACGCCAAGTGCATTGAACCGCTCCCAATCATCAGGTTTTGAGTAATTCGGAACCGTCATGCCGTTCGTAACAACAACACGGGGCGCATCCGGTTGGCTTGGGAACAAGCCTAATGGGTGGCCGCTGTACACCACCAGAGTCTGTTCTTCTGTCATTTCCGCTAGGTATTTCATAACCAAGCGATATTGGGCCCAGTTTTGGAAAACCGCCCCGTTCCCACCATAGGTAATCAGTTCATGAGGATGCTGTGCCACCGCTGGGTCCAAGTTGTTTTGCACCATGAGCATGATGGCGGCTGCTTGTTTCGTTACACAAGGATATTCATGCAAGGGCCGCGCGTACATTGCATAAGTGGGTCGGTAGCGATACATATATATCCGCCCAAAATCGTTCAATTCTTGCGCAAATTCTTGGGCTAATAGTTCGTGCTGTTCCTGTGGGAAATAACGTAAGGCGTTTCTTACCGCTAGCTGTTTTTCCGTAGGGTTAAGTATATCTTTTCGTTTTGGTGCATGACTTACGTTTTCGTCATGCCCCGGATGTGCAGGAGGGATTGCAGGAATGCCCTCGGTAATACTTTTGCGGAAAAGGACTATTGGGTCAGTTGCTGCCGTGCTCATACCGCAAAAATAGTCGTGGTTTGAGCTGGGGTCATTGCAGGCCGCATGGGCAGCTACCAATTCGTTCTTTGGCGGGTTTATTGCCAGTCCGCCGGTTGCACGTAGTTACCCCATTTCTTGAGTAGTAATTTCATGTCTTCGGGTACAGGAGCTTCAAAAGACAGTCGTTCCTTGCTCACCGGGTGGTCGAAAGCCAAGGTGCGCGCATGTAGTGCTTGCCGCGGGCATGCTTTGAAACAGTTGTCTACGAACTGTTTGTATTTGCTGAAGCCGGTTCCTTTAACAATTCTATCTCCACCGTATTGCTGATCATTAAATACTGGGTGTTTACGCGACTGCATGTGCACGCGTATTTGATGGGTGCGTCCCGTTTCGAGTTTACACTGGATTAGGCTCACGTAAGTAAACCGTTCCAGTACCTTGTAGTGGGTTACAGCATATTTCCCTTGTTCTCCGTCGTGAAATACCTGCATTACTTTCCGGTCACGTAGGGATCTTCCAACATGACCTATGATCGTGCCTTCATCCGTTTCGGGATCCCCCCACACAACGGCGTTGTATAACCTATCCGTGGTTCGATGAAAGAACTGCATGGCCAAGTTGCTCAGCGCATACTCGTTCTTGCCAATGACCATGACACCCGAGGTGTCTTTGTCCAATCGGTGCACCAGCCCCGGGCGGTCCCCAGCCTGTCCTTCTTGGGCAGGTAACTTGCCAAAGTGATACATGAGGCCGTTCACTAGGGTGCCGTTCTTGTTACCGACTCCGGGGTGTACCACGAGACCCGGCTGCTTGTTTACCACGATAACATCCTCGTCCTCATACATGATAGCAAGAGGAATATCCTCCGCAGTAAGCTCGTATTCAGGAACAGGGTAAGGAAGAACAATCTTAATCTCGTCACCCGGTTTCACCTTTCGACTTGGCTTTACCACTGTGCCGTTCACCTGCACGTGCCCTTCCCGCGTGGCTATCTGTATCTGGTTCCGGCTGGCGCGCGGCAGCCGGTCGGTCAGGAAGCGGTCTAGTCTTGTAATGGCCTGGCCGGGGTCGGCCACGAACTTATAGTGTTCATATAATTCCGAATCTTCGCTGCTCTCCTTTATATCCGCCATATTGTTCAAAGATAGAGCAGCTCGGAAGGTTTGTGCGCAGCGCACCGCTCGTTCAGCCGCCTATATTTGGGCGGTCGACTGTTCGCCGCATGCATGTACTACACATAACTCCATGGTATCCGAATGAGAAGAGCACTTGGACTGTGGCGGAAGGTGCCAGACGTAGCTGGCCGTTAAATCAATTTTCTTTCGTGGAAGAATGAGGGAGATGGTGGTTCTGTTGGCCTCACCTGAGAGTTGGGGAGAGGTAAGGGTGAGTAAACATCATTATGCAAGCGTCCTAGCCTCGATGGGTGCGAAGGTTTTTTTCGTAGAACATCCTGATCCTGCTGTTCCCAATATTCGGTTGAGTTCGACGGATGAGAAAGGAGTTGTGCGCGTGCAACAGCCAAGACTGATACGGGGATTACGGTTTCTTCCGGATGTTTTTCGGCGAAGATTGGAAGCTGAACGCTTAGCGCGGATCGAGTCCGCCTGCGGCGTCCGGTTTACTCATGTTTGGAACTTTGATCACTTTCAATTTAGATACCTAAGATTGCCCGTTGGTTCGGATACGAAGTACATAGCCCACTTCATGGATTTGGTGGATGCTATGCGAATCCTCCCGCAAGCCGCAAGATGTGATCTGGCGGTAGGTGTTCGTGATGACATAACTGACGTCCTTAGTGCTTCCGCAGCTAACAAAGTGCTCAAGGTTCCTCATTGTTTTTTACCAAGACCGGCCATTTTACCCAACTACGAATTCGATGATCTGCGTGGGGTGAAACTTGGATGTGTAGGTAATATGGCCATAAGAAGTTTGGATATCAAAGCACTGATTCGCATTGCCAAGAATTATGCGGACATTAACCTATTTCTGATTGGCCCAAGAAGTGTGAACAATATTTCGCTTGCCGTGGCTAATAGCGATACTGATTGGAGCATGCTGACGGAGATGAAGAACGTTCGTTGGGTGGGTGCTGTGGACTGGACGGAGATTCCTGGCTGGCTTGAGCAAATGGATGGCCTTCTTATCGCATATGACTCTGCCCTGTTCGGAGAGAGCGTGTCCAGCCCTCATAAACTACTGAGTACCTCGCTTCAGGAAAACCTATCCTCACAAGTCACATTGCGAACGGGGGTGCCGAGGTTGAGCACGTCATTCAGCTGGAACCCGGGATACCTGTTGACGAGGGTATTGTTCGGCTGCTGAATGAAATTCGGAATCCTGATCAAGATCGTAGTAACGCGCGAAAGGCCTGCGCGGAAGGCAGAACCTACCGGCACGGCATCCAGTTGGTTCTTGAGGCGCTCGCTAGCGAGGTCGTATGACAACTTTACGCACCTCGCTTACCCTATTTCCACTAGACAAGTGAACGAAGTACAGCCCAGCTGCAAGCGACGAGCAGTCAAGCGTGTGGGTCGACTTGCTTCCGAGTCCGTTTAGCACGGTTTTACCACTTACGTCCAATACAGCGGTTTCAAACGGAACCGCCGAACCGTTCACTTCCAATGCAATGCGCATAACCGTAGATGCCGGATTGGGGTAGATTTTGATATGTGCCAAAGCGGGATGAAGTTGTTCGTCCACACCCAAGAATGGATCACTGAAATTGGCCAATACCGGTCTCATCATGAGCGCGCCTTTGAATGAGGTGTTCAGGAATTGGTTCGATACGTTGAAGAAGATCTTGTCGCTCTGGTCTCGGTTCATGTCAAACCCTAAGTTCATCTCTGTCGCCGAGGTCTGGGTCCAGCCGATATAGAACTCATTCGGAACAGGAACGAGCGAGTCTAAAGGATAGTCAATGAAGCGATTGAGTCCGTCCATTGTGTAGCGCGGTGCACTGAACGAGACATTCTGGTGGATAATGGTTTCCGGGGTAAGCGAACTCCATATCGTGATTAGGAATGAGCCATTGCTCGCGTTCCTGAAAATCGGATCAAAGTACATCCGCACACTTTTCAATGTATCTGCTACCGGCATGGAGTACTGATAAGCCAGCTTTGCCCGGAGGTATTGAGGCTGTATCCTGCCTCCGCCGTTCCGTCGTCATACGCGTAGTAATTGGATAGTTCTTGAACGAAGGTTACTGTGTCATTGCAGCGGTTAATGTCAGGGGTAGCATTGGTGTAGAACTGGGTGCGGAAGAATTTGCTTGAGTCATTCGCGGTTACCGGGAATACGTAGTTGTTAGGTGCGCCAGAAATGGGTTGCACCGAGGCAAACGTACTGTTGGCGTTGTTCATTACGTTGTTCCCGCTGTTGGGGAAGTCCGCATAATTCGAAATAGGGTCGCCATCCACTCCTATCCGCATTCCGTAGGTAATGAACCGGTCTACAACATCCAAGTTCTTTTGCTCAGGTCGCAGGGTATCGACCATGAACACCCTCGGGTCTGCGTTGTCGCTGAAGTGTTTGATGGGCATGGAAGTATACGTGTTGAGCAGCGTGCTCTCACCGTACACATACGCAACATCAACCAAGAGCGTGTCATCAAAGGTCCTCTGCCGGGCCAATCGTACATAGTCGATGTGCCAAAGATCCAAAGCCCCCGCCAAGGACCCTTCATTAACGAAGCGAAATTGAAAATCATTCTGCAGGTACTCCACTTCCCTTATGGGAATCATCACTTGCTCGAACGGCCTGAGCGCGGTATACCCGACGGCCCACCGTTGGATCCATTCATCGTTAAGGACATCGTAGAATTCTAGGTACAAGCTGTCCTGTGTTTGTACAAGATGGTCCCCGCTAAGTCCGCTAAGTCCTACCGGCTGATAGAAAAAGCTCAAGTAAATGGAGTCGCCTGCTGGGTACGCCATGTTAATGGGCACTGAGGTAAGTGCGTCGGCACGCCCCCTGGCCGTGGGAGAAAAGTCATACGGGTAGCCAAACCTGTCTAACCCTTCCATGCTAGCCACACCGACCGTAGGAGGGTCTACCGGATACGTATTATTAACGAATGCGTTATCGTCTTCCCACAAGACCAGCGGCTTTCGAGTGCCGCTACAATCGCATGTGCGTGGGTCCGGTGCTACTTCATAAACGAACAAGCTGTCTTGAACAAAATTGGACCCGAACTGAACGGTATCGGTTTTTATGCCGGTGCTCGTTACAGAGTCGATCAGATCCCAGGGTTGCCACACGTCAACGACCTTCGAGGTAACAGGGAAGGAGGAAAGGTCGTTGATCAAGACCGGGAACGATGGCAGGGAATCTACGTACGTTGTGTCTTGCACCGTATCAATGACGAACCGGAACCGCTGTATGTCAGTGTAGGCCATATAATCTTCCGAAACGCCTGAGGAATCCAAGGCATACAACGTGCTAACCACTGTGACGTTAGGGTCAGTCGAGGTTGCGCTGAGAATCCTTCTACGATCAATGGAAAAGTCGTCCATAATCGGAAGGTCCTGTGGAGTATTAAGATAAATGAAATGTTCGTTCAGCCCTAACGATGTCTTTAGTTCGTAACTCGGAATCCGTTCAGAAGAGGCATTCAGCGGAGAGAGCTTCTCTTGCGCGATCAGGTCGTTGGCGTGAAATCCGAACACAACCAAGAAGAGGTTCCAACAAATAGAAACGCCGCGCATGGTCACGGTTGCAGCACGAAAGTGATAACGCAAGTGAAAAGGCATCAGCGACGGTTCCTTATCAGGTTAAGGCTAACGTATCACAGGCCAGCGTATTGCCTCTCGCAAGAGGGCCTTTGCCAATATTGCCAGATTCTTGTTGGAAACCAGAACCCGATGCGGTAGGTACTGGAGTCGAAAATTTGGCTGTATCACCAAGTTGTTGCTCCATGCCCGAGCCGAGCACAATATCGATTCGCTCCCCTGAAACGATTTGGGTTCCGGCTTTGATCGGGTTCCCTTTCCATTTTTGGAACACTACGCAGCCACTACACTGGTCCGCCGTCTCCGTAACTGTTCCTAACTTCAGTTCCATTAGTTCCAACATGCTTAACGCTTGCCTTTTGCTTAGGTTGATCAACTTCGGCATGTGCACCATCTTTGGCCGAACAGCGTTCATGGTAACGTAGACCTTTCGGCCAGGTTTTACCTCATGTTTTAATGCAGGTACCTGCAGCGATACGGTTCCTTTAGCCACTTTGTCCGTAAAGATCGAATCGATTATCACCATCCTTAGTTCCTTTGCATCGAGCGCATCGCGACACTCTTGCACGGTGAGCCCTACTAGATTTGGCACTGCAATTTTTTTACCATGTTCGGTAAAACTTCCTAACCCGATAAAGGATAGCCACAACAACACACCTGCAAAGAGCAAGGCGGCAAAGACGTTCAGCCACAGACTTTTGTGTACCAGAGCTTTCAGATATCCCATACCCTGTGTTGGTGCGCAGTGCGCAAAGATAGAGGCCAAGGGCTGGCATGTGGTACATTGGCATAAATTATAGGTATCATGGAGAAGCCCTTGGTAGTGGTAGCCCGTGGGGGGTATTCCGGTGAAGTGCAAGTGAGCATGGAGTCTGCCGCGAACATGATGCGGTCTATCGACAAGGAACGATATGCGGCTTGCTACCTGTCGATAACGAAGGCTGGCGGTTGGCAGGCGTTCAGCAGTGAGGAAGAGCAATTGCCCCTTGATTTGCCGACACTGTTGGTAAATGGGCAGAGAATTGGCGCCGTACTCATTGCCATTCACGGAAGTCCGGGTGAAGATGGGCTACTGCAAGGTTATCTGGATCTGCGAGGTGTTCCTTATCAAACTGGCGACACACTGAACATGGCCCTTACCTTTTCCAAACGTGCCAGCATCGCGCTGTTAAGAGATACCGGTTTTTCGGTTAGCCCATCGCTGGTTCTGCGACATGGAGAGGTAATTAATCAGGGGGCGGTCCTTAACGAAATAGGGTTGCCTTGCTTTGTCAAGCCTGATAGGAGCGGCAGCAGCATTGGCATTACAAAGGTGAAACGGAAAGATGAGCTAGAAGGAGCGCTGGAGTTGGCTTTTCGGGAATGTCCAGTGGTGCTTGTTGAACAACTGATGACGGGCCAAGAGGTAACCTGCGGGTACTGCAAGGCCGGGACGGCATAACGGTGATGCCGGTTTGCGAGATTAAGACCGACAGGGAGTATTTTGATTATGAGGCGAAGTACCATGCCTCATCTACGCAAGAGATCGTGCCCGCGGAGCTTCATGCCGACGTTACCAAGCTCATTAAAGACCGCTCGCTGGCCATCTACAAGGCCTTTGACTGTAAGGGTATGGTCAGAGTGGATTACTTCTGGACCGGAAAGGAACTTTTGACCATTGAGCTCAACACCGTACCCGGTTTCAGTGAAGCCAGCATTTTCCCCAAAATGCTTCAGGCGCACGGAATGACCAATTCGGAGGCGATCAACGGCTTAATTGAAAAAATGCTCAGCGAAAGTGAGCGACAAACGCTTCAATAGCCTTCGCACGGTGTGAGATACTCGCCTTTTGTTCCGCTGCCATCTGGCAAACGTTAGGTCATGACCTTCTGGCATGAATATCGAATCATAACCGAACCCTTTCTTTCCTCTTCGTTCATGTATGATCCTCCCGTACACCACGCCGGTAAAGGTCAGCTCAACACTGTTGTCTCGGTAAGCCAACACAGTCCGGAACCGGGCACTGCGGTCATTCGCGTTCTCCAGCTCGAGCAGTACCTTGTTCATATTCTGTTCAGGATCTTTCTCCGTCCCCGCATAGCGTGCGCTGAAAACCCCGGAGCCCCGCCCAGTGCTTCAATTTCCAGTCCCGTATCATCAGACAGCACCGCACCACCTATTCGCTGGTGAACGAATCGGGCTTTCTGTAAGGCATTGGCTTCAAGTGTAGTACCCGTTTCTGGTATGACAATTTGGTGGAATTCCTTGGGTAAGCTGTCTACCTCATGAGTTCCCGCCAATGCGATTTCAAGTTCACGGACTTTTCCGTGGTTTTGCGTGGCAGGGTCAGGTGTTGCCGTTTCATCTTTTCCCGAAGATGGTTTCACGGCTAAACAGTTTTTCATAGGCATTCTTTGCGATGTCTAGAGATCTGTATTGCCGCGCAACATCCTGAATTTTCGGTTTTAGCCCGTCCGATCGAAGTAGGTTCACCACGGAGTCCACGGCGTTTCGCATAGACGCATCATTCAACGAGAACAACGCACCACAGTGCTGGTGTTTGTTGATAATGTGCGAATCATCAGAGACCTTGTCTGTCAGAATTATTGGAAGACCCGCAGCCCAGTACTCTCCGTTCTTAACTGGACTTTGGTAAGGACTATGTTTCATCCAGCGTATTGGAGAAAAGGCAAAGTCGGCGGCACTCAAGTATACAGGTACTTCTGAGTTCACCGCCAACGTGACGAATACTTTATGTTTACTAAATCCTTTCTCCTCAAGCTTGTTCAGAACCTCTTGTTTGTCATTAGGCGTGAGAATAAGTTGGAAATATCGCTCACCAATTCGCTCCCGTGCCATTTTCATCAGCTCGAAAGATTCGTCGTCGTAATATAATCCGCCAAATTTTCCCGTATAAACGCCGACGATCGCGTCTTGCGGAATATCATACTTCAGTCGTGACCGGGTCTTGGCCTCTGGGCTTATGTCATAAGTTGAAATATCGGTAATGCTAGGAACTACTAGGATCTTATCTGGCGAGACGCCTCCTCGTATTAGTGTTTTCTTGTAGTTCCCCGTTACGGTCACTAGGTATCTCGCGGCCTTTGCCATTCGTTCCTCGAAGAAATTGGAATACAAATAGTATGGACTGGTTCTTGACCAAACTCCTGTTCCCAACATGTATTCCGAGTGAGGTTCGAAAGACTCGATGTAAAAAGGAATCCCTGTTCTCCTACTAGCCCTGTAAGCCAGTAATCCGGCCAGCGAAGCTTTTGAGTCTATAACATGGATTGAATGCTTGACGCACAATTTTTGCAAGCGACGAGGTGCGAAGAAGAAAAATCTTGCTTTATCCCACATTTTCGCTGGGACATTAACGAAAGTCAGGGGTTCGTGGATAAGCTTACTAAACCCAGACAGGTCAGGAGCAAGCCCCCCAGCGCCATGTTCTACGGTAACCAGTACGACCCGTTGCACGTCCACATTCCGCTCAAGGAGCCCTAGGTAAGGTAAAATCGTCGATGCGGTCAAGGGTTCGCTCAAACTCCAATAGCTAATGAATAGGACATTAATGCCAGTTTGGTTGGGCCGTTTATCCATATGCGTGGGCCAAGGTATATCCAGATACCGACACCAAGATGAATCGGTCTCCCAATCTTTGTGACCGAATCATTGTCACTGGCGCGCAGCGTAAACCTTAGTGTTCACTCATTTTGCCACGCCTGTGCACGCGAGTGTCCTGAGCCTTCGACCATACCTGGTAATATCGTAGAGATCTGTCGCAGAAAAACCATTCTTTGGCGAGCGATGAAAGCCCAACGAATTGCGACCGTTCTGCGTACATATCTCCGCATCGAAAGGAATGAACGCCTAGACGGCCCTGCCGTCAAGATCATGGATACATGGGGTACTTTTGGCCTGCCAAGGTAGGAGATGAATCAACTTTTAGGCAATAAGGATGACCCGTTCAAGTCGTTGTTGGCAGGACTACGTTCGCGCGTGCGCAGGGGGTCTATAGGAAGGAACTTGTCGTTTGTACTGATGGAAAGGGGGCCATGGCGGTCGTTTCTATCCTGGTCATGCCCTTAATTTCTAGGCTTTTTGACCAAGCTGAATATGGATTGTTCTCGCTGCTGAACAGTGTGGCGCTGATTTTGGCCATTCCGACTGGCATGAAGTTGAGCGAAGCCTTCATTCTCAGAATGTCGGAGCTGGAGTTTCAAGGGTTGAAAAGGTCAGCGCTCAGTCTGACTATATACATGTCGTGTCTTTTTGCCCTTCTATTCGCATTGTTGGGACAGTGGTTGGTGGATCGAATGGAGATTGATGTTTCTCAGTGGGTGCTGTTCATTGTGCCGGGGGCCACTTTTTTGTATGCATTGCGCGACATTCAGGAGAACTATGTTAGACGCCTGCGCGCCTTTGGCACGGTTACCAAGATCAATGTCTTTGCGCAGATAAGCGGCAGGGTTTTGGCAGTTGGCGTTGGCTTTTTCTATTCTACTTCGTTCATGGTCCTTTTGGCAAAGGAGATATTAGCCGTTGGAGCGGTCATTACTCTGATCCGTACCAAAGTTCTTCGACAAGACCTCTGGCCACGATCTATCCGACTAGTTGGTTTGGGCGACGTCGCATCCATCTGCGCAAGTATTGGAATTTCCTGTTTACCAAACGCCCGCATCACTGCTAAACGTCCTTTCTGGAACATTGCCGTTATACATGATCGGCTGGTATTACAGCATCGAAAAGGTTGGAGACTATTCAATGGTCATGGCATTACTTGCCTATCCACCAGTATGTTGTGCAGTTCATTGGTGTGGGTTATGCAGCCTTATGCAGCGCAGTGGATTGTCGAGGATCCGGCGAAGCTTAGGAGTTGGTTAACCGCCGCCCTAGGGGGGTGATATTTTTGGCAAGTTTCGCGTTTGGAACGATGTACCTGGCCGGCCCCGAATTGTTTGGGTTGTTCTTGGGCGAAAAGTGGCGAAATGCAGGAACAATGGGATCCATATTGGCCCCGTTCTACTTTCTACTAATGACCTCCACGATCACAGAGGGCTTGCGGGTCGTATACCGGACTCAGGTCTATAATTTGATATTCAAAGGAGCATTGACGATTGTTACGGTCGCCGTTTTCACATTAGGCAATTATCTCAAGGCTCCACTTGAAACGGTCTTGGTCTGTTTGTAGCTGGAATGCTCTTATACAGATTACGTCGATGGTTTGGTATTTGCGAAGGTTCGGGTGCGTTGGATTCGTACAGGTATTATTTATAGTAGCTGCGCCGTCATAGGGTTGCTGCTCGCCAAATTGCTAGCGCTGTTCATTTATTGGTTGTGAGGGTAGGTGGAGAAAGGGGTCGGATGTTGCGAACATTCTGCTCGATGCGGAATGCTAAAGGCGGTTAAATGCGTTCCAAGAACGTAGTGCTTCAATTGGCTGGTAGGCGCGAAGCTGCGATTTGGTCATGATACTTCTGGCGCGCTTGCGGTATACCTCAAGTAGTTGGGTTGATTCGGAATAATGCGAGTCTGGAGTTCCTTATAGAGGGCTAGGTATCCTTCCTGCAGCCCGGCTAGGTTATCCATGGCTGAGTTTTTGGTGTTTCTGTACAAAAGGATGATGTCATCAACCGCCTTGTACTTACCCATGTCCGCCTGCTTCATGCAGAAGAGGAGATCTTCGCAATGGGTCATCCCCTCTTTGAACCGATAATTGCGTAATGGGTCTCGTCGGATCAGCCATGTGGGACCAAAAAAACAGCTACCAGTAAGGCGCACAAGCTCTTCAAACGGGTCTCCCTCAAACCAAGGCGCTTGAACCCGGATCTCACCTAATAGATCCGCTGTTCGTCTAGAAACGGCACCATCCACAAATGCGACAGCGGCCTCTTGTTCCAGGATGGGCACGCGGGCCGTAAGACTGTATCGAGTGAATGCGTCATCGGCATCAAGAAAGCAGAAATATTTGCCAGACACTATCGCCAACGCCTTGTTGCGCGCCGCACTTACACCTACGTTGGGGCCAGAGATCGTGGTGATTCGATCATCATGGATCGCGTCCAAGATACTTGCGGTGTTGTCGGTGCTACCGTCATTTACCACTATGAGTTCCCAATTCTGGTAAGGCTGCTGGCGTACCGAATTGATGGCATTTTCGATATATGGGCCGCATTGTACGCCGCCATAACTATTGACACCAGCGGTTCCATCAAATTGATCTCGGTTCTCCTCGCATGTACCAAGAAAGGTCAAATTTCCGTCCTGATTTTAGGGTTTTTCGCCGTTCAGTTAAAATATGATTTGTGATTACCAATACCGACATTAAGAAAGGGAGCAAGGGAATTTTAAACCGAACTAACGCGCCATAATTGGGTGTGGAAATACCAATTACAAAGGCGTAGATGATGGTAAAGGTCGTGAACGTCAGCAGAAGCGGGTTCTTCCGTATCAGTTTGACCGTATTAAATACCTGTCCCTTTAACAATATCATGACTACTACGATCAGGATGACCAGGTTCTCCGCTCCCGCAATTGCCATGACAATGCTGGAGGACTCCCACAGAAAGGGCATGAACAGGGCCGCGGAGATTGCTATTGGGGCTTTCGACAGGACTCCAGTCCACGTTCCGTCCAGTTCTCCTATGTCGAAGTAGCCATCTCCGTATTGCTCCGAACGGCTCAGGTCATCTTGGGTAATGAGAATGGTTTGTAGGGCGTTATCCAGAGAAAATTTGTCCAAGTACCCACCCAGTTGTACCAAGGCATAGAAGGATACGGCCACCAACCCTACTACCCCAGTAGGAAGCAATATATATTTAATAAGACTAGATTGAATTCGCGCTAGCCTGAAATAGAATACCCATACAAGGGTAGTTGGCATAAGGACCATGAAAATATATGTTTGATTGATATTAAGGTCAAGCTGCTGATTACAACGAAAAACCAAGAAAAGCCTATGTTACGTTTCTTGAATACGATGTTATCAACACCATGCATATACCAGCAAACAGCACTGAACGTAAAAGTGTCCTTTAGAATGCCAGACCCCCAGAACAGCGAGGAGGGCATGAACAGTGTGGCAAAAGCCAATTGCCTCCGCAGCGATGGATAATAACTACAAAGGGTGCGGTAGAGTCTGAATACACCAACGAAAGATATGGTAGTCAATAATACAGTACAAACTATGAAACTATTGAACGAGAATAAAATGAGAATACTGATTAACCTTACCACCATGTATGCCCTTGGTTCATAGTAAACAAAGTAATACGGGTATCCGGTTTCCGGCGTAAAAAAATGTCGCATTTCCGCTGTGTTTGGCCCAAACAGTACTTGCAGATAACTGCTTATGTCAGCTTTCGCCAGGTTAGATAGGGCCATGGCTGAATAGAAATAGTTGGTTGTGTCCCCCCCGCGATAGTAGTAGAAATAGATTAAGCAGAAAAATATCGAAGCGAATACTTTGGCCATGTAACCGTACAACAGGTACCGGTATTCTGGGTTCCTCCTAATACGCGTATTTTAACCCTAGCGAAAATCGCATAGAATAGCAGTATGTACACCAGCACGAGAGAGTATTCCCACGCCTCAATGTCCATTTCACCGAAATAGGTATAAATTCCGAGGAACATAGCTGCGAAAGATACGCCCACGTTGGGTTCAGCCAACGATGTTTATCGAACGGTTTTGCGGCTGGTCGATAGGCTCTTTTCACAAACTGAGGCGTGCGGTGCTGTAGTTGTAGATTTGTATCATGATCGCAGATGAACAGCCCCCAGCATATCGAAAGCATGGGTCGTGCTTTTTATGTGGATCCACCCTGATATCGTCACTTGCAGGTTATGAAAAAAAGGGGCTGGCTACATGTAATTCGTGCTCGTTCAAATTCATGGAGCGTGTGCCGACATTTCGTGAACTTCAGGCGCATTATTCCGAGTATTCTTATGCTGGAATGAGGACCTTGAGCGCCTCTACCAAGGCTAGTTTCCTTGACCTGTTAGAGCGGTTTGAGTCTTATCGCGAACGGAATACACTGCTCGATGTTGGCTGTGGCAGAGGGTGGTTCTTGCAAAGTGCTCGTGATGAAGGTTGGCAGATATACGGAACCGAATACTCGGAGACGCGCGTGCGGTGTTGTCGTGAGCAAGGAATTGAAATGAAGCAGGGCAAGCTGGATCCGTCCGCATTTGGCAGCATGCAATTCGATGTGATCACATCTTTCGAGGTGCTGGAGCATATTTACGATCCGCTGCAGGAAATGGAGCGAATTGTTTCGCTTTTGCGCCCTGGAGGTCTGTTTTACTGCACAACACCGAACTTCAACTCTTTAAATAGGCGGTTGCACAAGGCGGATTTTGATATTATCGAGTATCCGGAGCACCTGGGGTACTTCACAACGAGAACCTTAGATAAACTTCTGACAGACAGTGGGCTGCGAAAGAGGAAGCTCGTAACAACGGGCGTAAGTATTACGCGAATGAAACGTTCTAACGGGGATACTTCTACGGGCAATCTTGGTGCACCGGATTCTGACGATGAACGGTTGCGGGCGTCCATACACGGTAATGCCGTCATGAAAATGACGAAGGATTTAGTGAACGCGCTGTTCAACGCTACGAATAGTGGATTCACCCTGAAGGGGTGGTACGAAAAGCCGGCTTCGTAGAAGCTTACTCAGTCTGTAGCCATAGGTTGCGCATGCATGACCAAACGCGTTGTGATTTGCATTCGACCCATTCAATGATGATAAGGCTCTTTTCTCATAATCGTTTGCACGCGATATAGCTGTTCGTAAAGAATAGGTCTGACCAATTGATGAGGGAAGGTTAATCTACTCAGTGATAGCTGCATATCTGCACGCTTGAGAATCTCATCAGATAGGCCATATGCTCCACCAACAACAAAGGCAAGGGTCGAATATCCCCCCAGTTGCCACAACTGCCATCGCTTTGCAAGCTGCTTGCTCGTAAAATGCTCGCCACGCTCATGTAATGCGACTACGAAGTTCGAGTCTTCAATTGCGCGAACAATCGTGCTGCCCTCGGTTCGGGCTATTTCCCGCGGTGTGCCCTTCCCTTCTGAAAGAATGCGTTCCTCGACCTTGACATAACGCCGCAGTCTTTTCCGATATTCTTCCTCGGCAGGCTGAACGAACCGGTGTTTGGTCTTGCCCACGAGTATTATGCGTACATTCATCTTACAAAGCAAAGACGTTTCAGCCGTTAGCGTACACGGTAATTGAAATGGCGAATCGACTTTTCCTAGTGGTATAGTGTCTCACACAAACAATGTTCGCGTTGGCTTACCTTGGCATCGTATTTGCCGCGCTTGGGAAGCTAATACAGAGTTAAGATGAAGTACTTCACGGTGGTAATAGGCTTGTTGTTCAGTACCTTAACTGTTTTTGGGCAAGCCAAGAATACTGAAGCGGTAATTGGTGCCTTAAAGGCAGGGGATGCTGCTACGTTGGTTAAACAATGTATTGCTGACCTAGATTTAACCGTAATGGGAAAGGATGATGTGTACAGCCGGGCGCAAGCGGCGCAGGTTCTCAAGAAATATTTTGAGGTAAATGAGCCTTCTGATTTTACTACTGAGCATGAGGGTGACTCCAAAATGGGCGACCATTACGTGATTGGTAAGCTCATCACAAAGACAGGTGAGCACCGGGTGACCTTCTTTCAGAAGAAAGAAGGAGACCTCTTCTTGGTGAAGCAACTTCGGATTGAAGCAAGTCGTTGAGCGTGCTACCCGCCGGAACAATCGAAGTGGTGCGTCGTGCGCTCGCAGAAGATATTGGTGAGGGCGATCACACATCGCTATCATCGGTGCCAGGAACTGCTAGGGGCGTTGCTCGCTGTTTGGTCAAGCAAGCAGGCGTTATAGCTGGAGTGGAACTAGCAGAGGCTATTTTTCTTGAATTTGATCCGGACCTTCGATTTGATAAGTTCGCAACGGATGGAGACACCGTTAACGTAGGAGATGAGGTGTTCCACGTTCATGGGAGTTCTCGATCCATATTAACTAGCGAACGGCTGGTGCTGAATTTTATGCAGCGAATGAGCGGTATCGCCACGCATACTCAGGCGTTCGTTAAGGAACTGGAAGGAACCGGTTGCCGGGTGCTTGACACAAGAAAGACCACCCCCACTTTGCGGGCTTTTGAAAAATGGGCGGTTAAGATTGGCGGAGGGGTTAACCACCGAATGGGTTTGTATGACATGATTATGATTAAGGACAATCATGTTGACTATGCGGGCGGTATTGGGGCAGCCATAGCGAATTGCCATTCATACTTGCGAGCTTTAGGTCGCGAGATTCCAATCGAAATAGAGACACGCAGTATACAAGAGGTGCAAGAAGTGCTGAACGTAGGTGGTGTTCAGCGCGTCATGTTGGATAACTTCGATACAGCGACTATGGTCGAGGCTGTCAAACTCATTGACTGGCGATTTGAGACCGAGGCTTCAGGGGGAATCGTACTTTCAACCGCTCGGAGCTATGCTGAAACTGGTGTTGACTTCATTTCAGTAGGCGCACTAACACATACGGTTAATAGTTTGGATCTTAGCCTGAAGGCCATACAATGATCCGTACACTGTTCCGGAAAGTTCTTTTCAGTGGGTTGGTGCGCAACTTTATCGGCGGTCTGGATGGTATTGTGTTGCCCGGTTTCAAAGGTTTTAGCCTATATCAAATTCTGCGCTTCTTCACGCGTGCTATCCGGAACGGATTGATTATGACTCGGGCCTCTGCTATTTCCTTTAAGTTGTTCTTGGCGTTCTTTCCTGGCTTAATCTTACTGCTATCACTTATTCCCTTCATCCCCATACCCGATTTACGGGCGCAGCTGCTTGATACGTTCGACAAGTTGTTGCCGCACGAGGTGTATCTGTTCATTGAAGGTATGTTGGTCGACTTGGTAAAAAAGCGCGCCTCCCTGCTCAGTTTTTCGTTCATCTCGGTTCTTTGGCTCGCTTCCAACAGCATGAACTCCATCTTGCACGGCCTTGGTGGTAGCACTAACCTTGATCGTAAACGTGCGCCTTTGAGGCAGCGCCTGTTGAGCATCTTGCTACTTCTTGGCCTGTCGTTCATGCTATTCTTAGCCATATTGCTGATTACCCTCAGCGATATAGTGCTGAACTATTTGGAAAATAACGGGTGGGGGTTTGGAGATGTAGGCATGGTGCTGTTGCAGCTGGCCAAGTGGCTAATCGTGTTGCTTCTCATCGGCGCAAGTATCGCACTTCTGTTCAATGTGGGTGACACGGAATCTCGGAAGTTCCGGTGGATTAGCCCGGGTGTGATCTTAAGCACCTTGTTGGTAATTTTGGCATCGCAGATTTTGGCCTATGTGTTCAACAACGTTGCCGACTACAATGCGCTTTATGGATCCATCGGTGCAATCATTGCAGTTCAAATGTGGATTTACGCGAATATCTTGCTTCTGCTAATAGGTTTCGAACTTGATACCAGTATTAGCGGGGCTGCCCGGGCGAGGGGCCACAGCTTGCGCATTGAGAAAGAAGGAAGGATGGAATGAAAGTATTGCTTTGCAATTTTCTGCTGTTCATCGCCTTGAGTCATAGTGCTCAAGACATACTTGGAGACTGGGTTACTGTCGATGATTATACGGGTGCCGAACGAGCAATCGTTCGGATTACCAAGAACAAGAGCGGCACGGTTAGCGGAAAGGTCATCTCACTCTTTCGCGAAGCGGGAGAAGCACAGAATCCAATATGCGATAAGTGCTCGGGCGCCAACAAGGACAAGCCGGTTATTGGAATGACTATAGTTGGAGGAATGGAGAGGGATGGCAAGGGATGGAACAACGGCACCATTCTGGATCCGGAGACAGGTAAGGTCTATGATTGTAAGATGTGGTTAGAGGATGACCTTCTTAAGGTTCGCGGTTACCTATTATTCTTTTACCGCACACAAACCTGGAAGCGCAAAAGCTGAAGCGACAATCGGTATCGCAGATGTACCCTCTTACACTTCAGATTCTTCCCTCGGCCGCCTGAACGCTATGAAAAGCACGCTCAACACCAGCAATATCAAACCTCCGGAGGCCAAGGTATTCACCGTTGATCCGCGGGAATAAGACGAACTTTCAATCTTAAACGTTATGGTATGCTCTCCGGCAGGCACGCGCAAGCCCCGTAATACGTAGTTCAATCGAGCGTGGTCTACCGGACTGCCATCGACATATGCTTGCCAATCCGGGCCGTACCATATCTCACTAAAAACGACCACCCCATCTTTACGCGCACTGGTCTTGTACGTCAGGCGGTCGGTGTCATAATTAATCAAGGAAATAGTCGCTGTTGGATCCGCCATAGCTGCGCCCAAAATCGGTTCCATGCGTTTATCCGCCACCGCATCAGTTTTGGTGTTTAACCCATTTAGTGCTAAGATTTCTGCATTGGCGTTTTCCACATACGTTATCCGATCAACGAACCATGCAGCACCATTGGCGTTTAGGTTGTATAGTGCATCGGCCTCTGGGTTGTAAATGATGTGCCTCGTATTCAACATATTCAACACGTTATTGCGCGCCAACACTTCGTTTATCTTTTGGAAATCGGCACCACCGCTAAGCGCTGTTTGTAGGTCCATAATCTCACGTGTTATGTGAAATTCGATTAGGTCTTGGTACCGATTTAACTTGGCACCGTGATACCCGCCAACGCTTCGGTGAAAATAACTGGTGCGCGCATCGTTGAACGGATTGGCCAAGTTCAGCGTACGATGAGGTGAGTTGCGCCGAACCGCCCCCAACCACGCCAACTGCTGTTCTTGAGCCGTCAGGCGTGAACGCCCCGTGCGCTGCTTCTTTTCTTCTTTCGCCACGGCCATTAATTGATTAGCCAGTTCTTTGGTTCCCGGCTGCGCAGATTCCCTCTGAAGAATGCTTAGGTCGGCTTTGTTCGGCGCATGCGCGGTAATTAGTTTTTCCCCCTCTTCCCATTGCACATACCTACCACGTATTTTCTCGTTGTTGAGATAGCGTTTGTTTACGGTCCACATATCCAACAGGACCAATACGCCCAGTCCAGCAACGAGGATTGTCTTGTTCAACTTTCCTTTTCCGAATAGGAAGATTAGCAGGCCTGCCGCTATTACGAAGCCAAGGCTCCGCAATGCGTCGGCTTTGAATATGCCAGTCCTTAGGTCTTTCAGTCCAACAGCGTAAGCTGTTACAGAGGCTTCTACAGTAGGGTCTGCGGCAATCTGCTGGTTAAACTGGCTTCGCTCGGTTTTTGCCAGCATATCTACCATGCTTTGCGGGGCAAATGAGATGAGTAGCAAAAACACCACCAACACCCCAGCAGGCAACAGAAAGCGAAGTTGCTGTTCCTTGCTCCAAGTACCTTTCTTGATTAGCTGGTCTAGGTACACGATGCCCAATACCGGTGCGGCCAATTCAACGATAATAAGGATGATAGTCACGGCCCTGAATTTGTTGTACCCAGGTACGTAGTCGAGAAAGAAGTCTGTAAGGGGCATGTAGTTCCTGCCCCAACTGAGCACAAGAGTGAGCACTAAGCCGCTCCATAAGGCATATCTAATAGGGTCAGGTTTAACAATCAAACCGACAAGAATGTAGCCAAGAAGCAGCGCTCCAGCAGCAACCGGTGAACCAAGCGTGACAAGTAAGAGAACAACGGGTAGTGCTAGTATTGCCCACATCATTTCTGGCTTTTTCATTGCGCTGAAACTCAATATCAGTAGTAGAACGACAATCGCGCCCAAGTAAACCGGGCCGGATACAATTTGCTGATTACCCCAGTAAGCGTTTACGTACCCTCTGTTCTGATATATCTTCGAAATTTCATTCCGTAGGTTCCTGTCTTCAATACGATTGAAATCAGATTGCTCCTTAATGAGTGAGCCCGATGCCCCACCCTTGGCGTTTGGCACTAACAACGTCATGGTTTCATCTATTCCTAGGCTCCAAGCGGTCACATAGTCTCTATCAAGACCACCGGTCTGGTTAGCACTGGCGTCGTTTCCATTGGCGGTAATCGTCAGTTCTGACTTCCCTCGAGTGGTGTACTGCCCGTATTCATACGTTGCCCATAGTGAACCCGCGCTGCACAGGGCGCCCACGACAACGACCATGAGGCCCACTAACGACCTCTTCAGGTAATCCATTGCCCTTTTGTTAACAAAGGCGAGTAATCCTTCGGCCAGAGCGAAAAAAATCAAGACAAAGCCCAGGTAATACGTTACTTGTGGGTGGTTCATGGTCAGCTCCAAGCCAATGAAAAGTGCCAAGAGCGTGGCTCCTAACCACCATCTGCCGCGGTAAAGCATAATGAACGAAGCTAAGGTCGGTGCCATGTAGCCAATTGCCAGGGCCTTGGAATTATGACCAGCCTCAATAATGATGAAGAAATAGGAGGAAAGAGCATAGGCGATTGCACCGACCAAGCTCAACCAAGGGTCGACCTTCAAAACCCGGAGTAGAAAGAACATGCCCAGCAAGTAGAGGAAAAAGAAACTAGCAGGTGCTGGCAGGCCAAGCGTGATAATTTTATGCACCGTCTTTAATAGATTACTGTTCCAGTAAACACTTATCTGGTAGGCAGGCATTCCGCTGAACATGGAACCGGTCCAAAGGGGTTCCTCGCCATACAAGGCGCGGTGTTCCACCAATTCCTGAGCCATACCTTGCCACCGTGTTTTATCTCCTTGTTTCAGTCTTTGGCCGTCAAGTATGGGGCTGAAGTAGACCAAACTCAGTAGTAGGAACAAGGCCAACGCAACACCTGTGGGCAAAAAATTTTTAAGCTTCGAAGAACTCATTTTTCACTATCATCTTTAATCTCTTCAAAATCAACAAACTCCCCGTCTGTGTAGTTTGCCCTGCTCTTCGGAGGGGTGTCGGGATTAATACGCACCGTACCGCGCTCGACCCTCCCTGCATCGCGATTATACTTGCCATTGGTGGAAAAGCCGCTGAACATCCGGCTAATCCTGCGTAGGAGGTACCAAGCGATTAACAAGCCCAGAAGGAGCCGGAGTACCCCGGCCAAACTCGCTGTTTGCATTGGCGATAAAGATAGCCCTTCCGCATACACCGTCATAGTTCCTTGCGAATAGCCCTACCTTCGCCGTATAGCTGCGGCGTTACCCCAACAATTATGAACCCTTTTGAAGAACTCGGTATTTCGAGAGATACTGTGGATGCCTTGGTACAATTGGGTTTTGAGCGACCCACATCTGTGCAAGAACAGACAATCCCCAAGGCGCTTACTACAGAGCGAGATCTTACGGTGCTCGCACAAACGGGCACAGGAAAAACAGCGGCATTCGGTTTGCCATTGTTGGAGCTGGTCGACCACAGCGCAGGCTATACGCAAGGATTGGTTCTGGCACCAACAAGAGAATTGTGCGTCCAAATTAGCGGTGACTTGAAGGCATTTGCAGCGAATTCGCCTCGGTTTTCGGTGGTTCCTGTGTATGGTGGTGCAAATATCCGTTCGCAGATAGCTCAATTGAAGAAAGGAGCGCAAGTAGTGGTAGCAACCCCAGGCAGGCTCATTGATTTAATCGAGCGCAAGGCAGTGCAACTGGGCCGAATTACCAACGTTGTACTGGACGAGGCCGATGAAATGCTGAACATGGGTTTTCAGGAAGACCTCTCGACCATTCTCGGTGAAACGCCGAAGGAAAAGCGAACATGGTTGTTCAGTGCCACTATGAGCCCAGCGGTTAAGCGCATTGCCAAGGGATACATGAGCGACTGGGAGGAGGTTGTCGTAGGTAGAGAGAACAGTGTTGCTACTCAGATCGAGCATAAGTATTGCCTCGTGCACGGTCGTGACAAGCATGCCGCGCTGCGCAGATTTATTGATGTAGAACCGAATCTGTTCGCGATTGTTTTCTGTAGGACGAAACTGGGTGCCCAACGCTTGGCTGAACGGTTAATCAAGGAAGGATATGATGCAGACAGTCTTCATGGAGACCTGAGCCAAGATCAACGGGATAAGGTGATGGGGCGATACCGACAGCGTTCCTTGCAACTATTAATCGCCACGGATGTGGCTGCCCGGGGCATTGATGTGAACGAGATTACGCACGTATTTCATTATGACCTGCCCAATGATGTTGAAGGGTATACGCACCGCAGTGGTCGCACCGGCCGTGCAGGTAAGGCGGGCATTTCGCTGAGCATCATTGGTAAGGGTGATATGCGCAAATTGAAGCGCTTCGAACAACAATTAAAACAACAGTTCACCAAGGTCTTGGTTCCTTCCGGAGAAGATATTGGGGAGCGCCGATTAATCGGACTAGTTGAACGGATTGGCAAGGCCGAGGTCAACACTGCATCAATTGCCCATTTTATGCCAAAAGTACTGACCCAATTAGGTAATCTGACCACACCGGAGTTGCTGGAAAGACTGGTAACTATTGAGTTTGAACGGTTTCTTATAGCATATAGTAATGCGAAAGATCTTAACGTGACAGTTTCTTCCGAACAACAATCGGGCGCGCGCAGATCGGTCGACGACAGCCAGATTAACATGAAGACCTTGCGATTAAATCTCGGAAGGAACCAAGGCATGGACCCTGGTCGCATGTTAGCTCATTTGTGCAATCAGAGTGGCATGGATGGCGATGCCTTCGGGCGTATCCAATTGCGCGATGACTATACCTTGGCTGATGTACAGCAACACTGTGTTCAAGAGGTGTTTGATGCGCTACATGGCACACAATTCAAGGGGTTGCTAGTAAACGTAAGCCTGTCCAATCGCCCTGCAGACGCGGGTTCAAGCAGTCGGGAGCGTGATGGTAGGCGTGGTCGTAATGGATACAAAGGACGTCGAAATGGGAGAAAGGATTTTGATGGCAAGCGTGCTACAGGCAAGCGCTCTTCTCGGCGTAATGCGGTCAATCGCAAGCCCTTCAAACGCGAATCAGCCAGTACGGTAGACGAGGCGAAGGACACACCACCAAAGAAAAAACGCTCGTTTAAGGGAGTAGGCGGAAAGAAGAAGGCGAATAAGCGCAGCAGTGCCGGGGGTAAGGCAAAAGGTAAGCGCAATAAGTACAAAAACCACAAGAAGTAGGGAAAGTTCAAGAGACCATGGATCTTGTGTTTAGCATCAGTACACGTAGTTTGAAAGTTTCCGTGCGGGATATTTAGGAGTGGGTGGGCACCGACCACGAACGTTTTGCGCGATTGATGCACTCGTTACTGCACGGCATTGAGAAGGAGCAACATAAGAACAGTTGAGTCATTTCTCATATTAGGTAGCGGCAGCCACGGCTGGGCAAGCCATATTCAGCATATCTAATCGCGGTTATCAGCTCATCAGGGTGGCACCAAGGAGTATATCGTTGAGCACTGCGCACGCTTTATTGCATCGGTGTGCCTAATAGCCTTCATGGCGAGCTGCCCAGCGCGGTCTTCGATGTTTTAAGCAACAGTACCGCAGTCTTGCCGAACATGTATTTGCCCTGAAGCTGAGTGGGAACCTACTGCGCTGCTATCACGAGCATAAACCAGCGTTAACCACCTTGACGAACCGGTTGCAGCGGGACATTGTCTCCGCCCGTGTGTCCAGCGCTATTCGGCATCTAAAAATGCGTATGGACAAGATTAGTTGATTATCAAACGGTCTAGCGAGCGCACCTTGCCGTCTTTACGCATCATTACGGCGTAGACCCCGCGCGATAGTGTCGCGAGGTTCACTACAACGCTTTTCCCGTTGACCCGCTGTTCTAATACCCCGCTGCCTGCCATGTCGTAAAGCATGATTATACCGGTTATCGCCTTATCAAAACTTATGCTCACCTTCTGTTTGGCTGGATTGGGGAACAGCATCACACCTTCGTCTTCGTACTCTTCAATGCCAACAATAAATCCCACGCAATCACACGTACTTGTCCAAACGTCGTTGATGGTTGCTGTATCACCGTCGAGACATGGAGAGCCCGGAAGTGCCCTTCCTCCTAACGTTCCTTCGCAGTCATGAATCTGCCCCCGAGGGGCTGCTACTTGTGCACCGAGGGAAAGGTTTTCGAAAGTGCCGCTTGCGGTTTCGCTCAATGCCGCAGCGCGAACCATGTAACGATCTCCAGGAGCGTACCAAACGTAGCCGGAGGTGAAGGAGGTATCCGTGACCAATGGGCTAATCCGATTGATGATTCCCTTCTGTGCATCTATGTGGTACACGTAGTACCCTAGATTGGCGTCGGGGGAGGAGTGCCATTGTAAGTGAACGTAAGAAGAGTCCTTGCTGACCGCCAAATCGGTAGGGGCCTCCACGTAGGACATACGAAGGCTCGGATCTCCCATGATTGCCAAATGAATCCTGCTATAGTTCTGTCCAGCCCAACCGCCGTTTTGCAAGCTGTAGTTATTATTGGTGTTGTTCATGGCCAACTTGCCACAGTAACCTATAGGTTCGCCCATGGCCAGCGGGTGTAAGAACCAATTGGGCTGGCCGGACCAAAGGCTTACTAGCCCATTACCACTAGCGATTAGCGCCCTGAGATAATTGTTGTAACCGTCCCAATCTCCAAAGTAGCTGCCGAAGGCCATGTTGAAGACACTCCCATTGGCCTTCGCCGCCATGTTGGCCGTAGACCCGCCGTTCCCATTCCCGGTAAAGGTGGTCGTTCCCATGTAATTTCCCTGGGTACCGCTACCGCTGTGATAGCTGATTATGTGAGGGTTAGTCTGGTAACTTGACCATTGCTCCGCATTTGGGTTAACATCAGTGATGTTGCTGGCCCCGACCATTGCGGCAATGGACTGGTATCCACTGCTAGCTAAAGCATTGTTTACCCACGATAGGTTATCGTACATTAGGCCGGTGGCCGGTACTTTCCACCAACCATGCTTATAAGCATGTACCTTGCTCAGATACCCGCGAACTAGATTTGTTTCGCTTTGCGAGAAAGCAGGTAGCTCACCTAGGTGAACCCGACCTACCATAAGGTCTACTGACGAGTTGAAATCGCTTTGGTCGAATTTCCCGTCGCTTGGCACGTTACGAGTCCTCGAAAATGACGAACTTGTGATGTTTACAGAGTTATCTGTCCATGTGCCGTCCAATTCCGCATAATAACCGTCGCAAGGCCAGGCACCATGGTGCTGAGCGTGCCCATCGGGCCATATACTGCCGGAGTAGGGCACAGGCACATGGCCAATAATATATAGGGCCTTTACATTATCAGTGTCAGCACTATATACGCTGCGCACTGCTTGTTTTACACTTGGCACCGACTGTGTTGCGTCAACATGTATCCGCACCGGAAACCACCCATCACCAATTAGGTCTTCTTCAAGCAAGGTGAGCTCGGGTTGCAATTGAATTGCTAGCATTGCTTCGACCAGCAAGATTATTTTGCCGCGGAAGTGCATGTGCTCCGCTTTGACTGCAATGCCTGAACGCACATAACCATAGCCGGTGCCGTTACCTGTCCGTCGCACCTGATACTCATATGGCACTCCAACCTGAACGTTATTGTCAGTGTACTGTGTTGCAGAACCTTGCAGCGTAGTAAGCGAAGTACCCCAGTTTATGCTGCCGGGGGCACGTCGATACACAGTGTAACTGGATGCTCCAGGATAAGATGGCCAATGTAGTGTTATGCTGATGATGGGAGTTTTCTGAATGGTGGCGGACAATTGGACAGCACCGCGCTGCGAAGGCGTTTGTGCAAGCATGTTGTAACAGATAACCAGGATAGTAATCAAGGATAATGAACGTTGCATGCGCTATACGTGCTTAACAAAATACACGGTTCCATTAAAGGGTTGCCGCGGTCACTACTGCTGGTCTTCAAAGGTCGTTACTATATGCTTACAGGTCAAGTTTCGTGCCGCTCTGCCGAACAATCTTGCCGGTTTCCGTACGGTTGAAAGATGGTACCCGAACGATTTTTCGTGGCAAAAAGTGCTTTTCTAACCTGATGGCAAGTTGTTGGAGCAACTCCGTCTCGGAATATTGTGCATTGGGAACGCCTTCAAGCACCAGAACTAACTGTTCGCCCAGCCTAGCATGAGGTGCTTTGGTTAGGTAAAATGGTTGGTTAATCAGCGCAGCGTATTTTTCCTCCAATTGTTCTGGATAGATCTTTAAACCGCCAGAAAGAACTACGTTATCTGCACGACCCAGCCAATGAAAGTAACGAGCAGAAAGCAGTTCAACAACATCTGTTGTCTTATGTACTTTAGTCCTGAGGTGCGGAGTATGAATGACCAATTGCTGATTCTCGTCCGTGCTCAGTTCCACATCCGCTATGGCTTCGTAAGGCGTAGTGGTTTCGTTTACCTCACGAACAGCTATGTGGGTGCACGTTTCCGTGCTCCCGTATGTTTGCCAAATTCGACTAGGGTTTTCTTTCATTGCTGCCGCTAGGTCATTTGGTATGGGACCGCCTCCAAGGATGATTTTGCGAAATTGTAGTGTGGCTGATTTGGAAAACGACTTTTGCCATTGCATCGGAACCATGGCCGCGAAGTCGAAATTTCCCGTTAGAGGAATATCGCTACCGTTCGGTGCTAAATGAAGGTCAAGGCCAAGGGCGATGGCACGCACAATCATCATTTTTCCGGCTATATATTTTGCCGGTAAGCACAGTAATGCTTTATCACCGCTTTTTAACCCGAACGTGCGCCCTGTAATCCCTGCGCTGGCCCGAAGTTCATCCTTATTAAAAGTTAGCGATTTGGCTGCTCCTGTGGTACCACTGGTACGGACGTCGATCTCTCCTAACCGATACTGTTGCAGGGTAAGTATAATGTCCTGCAACCAGCTCGTATTAGCATGCTTGTGGTTTTGAAGATGGAGGATTGCTTCATTGAGGCCGAATGTCTTGCCATTGAGCGTTAACTGTTCCATCCGCTATTCAGGTTGAGCGCAGACAAGTTCCACACTTTGGACGGCTGAAAATGTAATTGCCCATCTCTGATTACGAGCGGAGCGCAAACGTTATTGCGAAAAACACTGCCTGTTCCTAGTCCTTGTGGCAAGGGGTTGTCCAATGTCGTGGTCCATTGTGCGATTGCGTTCAGCCCCACGTTCGACTCTAAACAACTCGTTACCCACCAGCCTATATCCAGTTTTTTAGCGGTATTAATCCACTGCATGCTTTCACTGAATCCGCCGAGCAGGGTTGGCTTTAGAATGATGAACTGGGGTTTAATTGCCGCGAGCAGCTGGTTCGCCCCGCCTGCACCGATTAGTTCCTCGTCCAATGCAATGGGCACGGGCGTGTTCGCACATAGCGTAGCCATCGCCTCGATTTGTCCCGCTTTGATGGGCTGTTCTATACTATGGACCTGCAGCTTTGCGAGTTCGTCTAGGATGGCAGGCGCCTCTTTTGGAGTATACGCACCATTGGCATCAACCCGCAGCTCAAGCACATCAGCAGGAAATTCCTTGCGCAGGGCTTTCAGCAAACTGAATTCAGTCTCGCGGCCGATGGCCCCAATCTTCATCTTCATGCAGCGGAACCCGTCCTCAATTTTTGCTGCCAATCGTTGCAGCATCTGCGCGTAATTGCCCATCCAGATCAGACCGTTAATCGTAATCGGAGCACCAGCATCAATCAGCCCAGGGTTAAATAGCTTGCGCGTGCCTCCCCCTTCAAGATCCTTGCGCGCCATTTCGATAGCGAATTGAACCGAAGTGGTTGCCGCAAAGGCACTAGCAGAAAGTGAAGGGTCATCGCAAAATTTTTGTAATGCCCGCTCGACAGCAGTGGCATCTTCTAGACTTAGGCCAGCTAAAGGAGCAGCCTCACCCAAACCGAAAATAGCAGGATTCGAACCATGCCATAGTTTCAAAAACCAAACCCGCCGCTCGACAATCTTGCCGCGCGAAGTGCCCAGTGGAAAATGCGGAATGAGGTCGTATGGTTTGAAGGCTGCGCTCAACATTTTATCTGTAGTATATAGCGGCCAACGCGATAGCGAGCAAGAAGGTAGATAACGCCTGCCTTTTCAAGAACGGATTCAGGTCTGCCTCATTTTTTTTCAGGGAGAAAACCAGTGTGGCAAGTAACAGCAAAAGAGGAATGCCGACGGACAGTGCGAACCAATTCAGCCCCGTCGCTTTGCCGACCAGGACGTGTTGAAACGCCAAATGTCCGAAGAACAGAACAGGCGCAACGGTAAGGAAAACTTGATACCGTTTTGCTCCCACCGTACCCAACATAACCGCCAATGTTCGCTTTCCCATTTGCGCGTCGTTCGTTAAATCCCGCATGTTGTTAAGGTTGAGTACTCCAGCACTTAAGCAGCCGAAACCGGCTCCGCAGAGAATGCACAACCAACCAATGCTCTGGGTGTGTAAATAGTAGGTTCCGCCTACACCTACAATACCGAAGAAAAAGAACACGAACACATCTCCGAGCCCAGCGTATCCATAAGGGTTTTTACCATAGGTGTATTTTACTGAGGCAGCTATTGCCGCAAGCCCAAGTAAAAGAAAGGAAAACGTGGTAAGGGTAAGACCAAAAGCCAGCACAATCAGTAGCAGACCACTTGCCAAAGCAAGCAACCCGATTGCGACCATTCCTGTTTTCATGGTGCGTGGTGCAATTGCTCCGCTTTGAACAGCACGCGATGGTCCAACGCGATTTGCATTGTCCGCACCGTGCTCATAATCTCCGAGGTCGTTCGCCAGATTACTGAGTATTTGGAGCAGCATGGCCGTGGTCATGGCCAGTATGGTTATTCGCATGTCGTGTATCTTCGCCTCGTAGGCTAGTGCACTGCCCACCAAAATACTGCTTACCGCAAGTGGCAGCGTTGGTAACCGAAATGCGGATAGCCACGCTGCTGTACTAGCCATTTTTCAAGGCAAGGAAATATTCGCGGAGTATGCGCGGACTGAGATTTGGGTCTGTCTTAACGTGTAGCAGCGCAGCACCGGTAGTCGCATAAAGCCATTCTAAACCTTCTTTCAGTGAGCGCTCATCACTGGCCTGCAACGTTTCTAGTCCGTACGCGCGAGCTACTTCGATTGGGTTTGTCCTGCTAGGTGTCACGAAGAAAGCTTCCAATTCCTTCGTTGTATCGGGCCCATCGATATACTTGAAGATGTTGCCTCCACCGTTGTCAATCAATACAATCTTCAGCTGGTCATTCACATGGTGGTTCCAAAGACCGTTCGCATCATATAGAAAGGCTATATCACCAGTTACAAGGGTGGTCAATTTGCCGGAGGCGTGAGCAAAGCCTGCGGCGGTGCTCGTGCAACCATCGATGCCACTGGTGCCCCTGTTCGCATAATGCCTAAGACTGCGGTCGCGAACGAAGAGCTGCGCGTACCGAACAGGGGTGCTGTTCGCCCAATGGATATCACTTCCTTCTGGTGCGGCATTGAGTAAGGTCCAGTGCACGGTCAGGTCGCAGAATGGTGCTCGTTCAACGAAAGCGTTGTGTTGCTGTAATGATTGCTCGTCTAATTCTTTCCAGGCCTCTGGGTAGGTTGACTGGGTTTTGTCTAGGGTTGGTAATAGCTGTTCAAAAAAGTCCACGGGCGTGCAGCCAATGTCCTTGGTTAAGCATTGGAAAGTATCGAGATGTCTTGGTGCTTTACCTACACGCCAGTGGGCCCTCGGTTGCCATTTTCGCAACTGCTGAATGATGCGTTTGCTGATAATTGGACCTCCCAGCGAGATTAATAAATCCGGCCCGTGCGCCTGCGCGGTGGTTCTCGGCAATAAACGATCAATACACCCGTGGAAAGGCCCATTGTCCAGATTACTTGTACTTTCCGTTAGTACAATCACCTTTCCGGTTTCTACTAGCTGAACCAGTAACTGTTGGAGTAATTCGTTCGGCTCTTGTTGCCCGGCAAGAATCATTACCTTCTTAGCGTCATTGAACGACTGTGTTAGCGGCTTCAGGCTTTGCGCTGGCAGCCATGATCGTGTAACAACCTGATTAATTACTTTCGTATCATCGAAGGTCTGCTTCGTGGTTCCATATAGTGTTTCGCGAAATGGGACATTGACATGGACAGGGCCTCTTACGTCTAGCGTGAGTGCATCAATCGCTTCATTAATCAGCCGCTGGCAATACCATCGGTCATCGGCATGTTCCGGGTCCTGCGGTAACTGTGTGCTACGCTTTACATGTGGTTCAAGAGCTCCAGCCTGTTGTATCGTTTGCCCAGCACCCTGCTCAATCCACTCTGTGGGCCTGTCGGCGCTGATGAACAGTAGGGGAAGGTACTGGTAGAAAGCCTCTACAGCAGCTGGGGCATAGTTCAGCAATG
>NW_028284187.1:30000-46277 GCF_059516105.1 Syngnathus floridae | reverse complement strand
GCCGAGGCTCTGGAAGCCTCCTCGGGCGTCAAGAGTTAGGAGGAAAGCCTCATGAGAACCGGCTGGAGGTGCTGTGGAGGCTCGGCGGGCCGCGTAAAACGCTTAACCGGGGCTCTGGAAGCCTCGTTCGGCTTACGAAGCGAGGAGGAACGCACCCGGAGAATGACATTTTGATATGATTTGACCCTAAATGGCCCGCGGACCAGCCGGCGGGACCTCGGTGAAGACCCATCCGCCTCGCGGTGGTCCCCGGCCGGCTAGAGTTCCGGACCGCGATCGGTACCTCGCGGGACCCTAAATGGCCCGCGGACCAGCCGGCGGGACCTCGGTGAAGACCCATCCGCCTCGCGGTGGTCCCTGGCCGGGTAGAATTCCGGACCGCGATCGGTAACTCGCGGGACCCTAAATGGCCCGCGGACCAGCCGGCGGGACCTCGGTGAGCACCCATCCGCCTCGCGGTGGTTCCCGGCCGGCTAGAATTCCGGACCGCGATCGCTAACTCGCGGGACCCTAAATGGCCCGCGGACCAGCCGGCGGGACCTCGGTGAAGACCCATCCGCCTCGCGGTGGTCCCCGGCCGGTTAGAATTCCGGACCGCGATCGCTAACTTGCGGGACCCTAAATGGCCCGCGGACCAGCCGGCGGGACCTCGGTGACCACCCATCCGCCTTCGCTGGTTCCCAAGTCGGCCAGAATTCCGGGCCGCGACCGGTAACTCGCGGGACCCTAAATGGCCCGCGGACCAGCCGGCGGGACTAGCTTGACTTCCTATCCGCCTTCGCTGGTTCCCAAGTCGGCCAGAATTCCGGGCCGCGGTCGCTAACTCGCGGGACCCTAAATGGCCCGCGGACCAGCCGGCGGGGCTCTCTTGAAAGCTTACCCGCCTTTGCTGGTTCCCTGGTCGGCCACGACTGGCGAGAATTCGGCCTCTTCGCCCGGAGCGCGGCTCAACTTCAGCGAAAATGCACTAAGTGCCAAAGCCCATTCATTTACAACGGCGTGTCCGCCAGAGGGCGCATTTCCCGCCGCTGACCAGCCGGCGGGGCTCTCTTGAGAGCTTGCCCGCCTTCGCTGGTTCCCTGGTCGGCCACGAGTGGCGAGAATTCGGACTCTTCACCCGGAGCCCGGAGCGACTTTTGCCAAATTTTTTCTAAGTGCCAAGGGCTCTCGCGCCGCGATCCGTCCGCCTCTGTTGGTTCCCCGGTCGGCCGCGAGTGGCGAGAATTCGGCCTCTTCACCCGGAGCCCGGGCCGACTTCCGCCGATATGATCACATCATGATCCTATAGCAAGTGTCGTACAACTATAACATGATGTACAAAATAAATATATAAATATTAACATGACCTATAAACATTAAATATATAAATATTAACATCACCTATAAACATTAAATATATAAATATTAACATCACCTATAAACATTATGAATACAATGTTTATAACCGAATGGTCACTTTGTATTATTTGGCTGTAAATGCGATCATATGTAGTATATATCATGTATTTATCCACGAACCGTTAAAAAGATGTCAAGTCGGGCTACCTTAAGAGAGTCATAGTTACTCCCGCCGTTTACCCGCCTCTGTGCGAGAGGCGGTGTAATTTCTCTCCGTGTCCGCTGGAGGGAGGTATTTCCCCGTTACGACCTCCGGGAAGATCAGCGGGACGCGGAGAACGCTTAGCCGGGGCTCTGGAAGCCTCCTCGGGCGTCAAGAGTGAGGAGGAAAGCATCGGGGGGACCGGCTGGAGGTGCTCTGGAAGCTCGGCGGGCCGCGTAAAACGCTTAGCCGGGGCTCTGGAAGCCTCGTTCGGCTTAAACAGTGAGGAGGAAAGCACTCGGGGAACCGGCTGGAGGTGCTGTGGAAGCTCGGCGGGTCGTGGAAAACGCTTAGCCGGGGTGCTGGAAGCCTCGTTCGGCTAAAAGAGTGAGGAGGAATGCATCATGAGAACCGGCTGGAGGTGCTCTGGAAGCTCAGCGGGCCGCGTAAAACGCTTAGCCGGGGTGCTGGAAGTCTCCTCGGGCGTCAAGAGTGAGGAGGGAAGCACCCGGAGAACCGGCTGGAGGTGCTGTGGAAGTCCAGCGGGCCGCGTAAAACGCTTAGCCGGGGCTCTGGAAGCCTCGTTCGGCTTAAACAGTGAGGATGGGAGCACCCGGAGAACCGGCTGGAGGTGCTGTGGAGGCTCGGCGGGCCGCGTAAAATGCTTAACCGGGGCTCTGGAAGCCTCGTTCGGCTGGGAGAGTGAGGAGGAAAGCACCATGAGGACCGTCTGGAGGTCTTCTGGAAGCACAGCGGGCCGTGTATGACGCTTAGCCGGGGTGCTGGAAGCCTGGGCCGCCTGGGAGAGTGAGGAGGAAAGTACCATGAGGACCGTCTGGAGGTCTTCTAGAAGCACAGCGGGCCGTGGAGAACGCTTAGCCGGGGTGCTGGAAGTCGAGTAAGGCTCAGCCATCTCGTCCAAGGTGCTTATAAAGTGCATGTCCGCTCGGCTGGAGGTATTTCCGGCCACCCGGCGCCTGTGCACGGCCTCTGGGTGGCTCCGGGCCGGCTAGAATTCCGGGCCGCGACCGCTAACTCGCGGGACCCTAAATGGCCCGCGGACCAGCCGGCGGGACGTCGGTGACCACCCATCCGCCTCGCGGTGGTCCCCGGCCGGGTAGAATTCCGGACCGCGATCGCTAACTCGCGGGACCGCAATTGGCCCGCGGACCAGCCGGCGGGACGTCGGTGACCACCCATCCGCCTCGCGGTGGTCCCCGGCCGGGTAGAATTCCGGACCGCGATCGCTAACTCGCGGGACCGCAATTGGCCCGCGGACCAGCCGGCGGGACCTCGGTGACCACCCATCCGCCTCGCGGTGGTCCCCGGCCGGCTAGAATTCCGGACCGCGATCGGTAATTCGCGGGACCCTAAATGGCCCGCGGACCAGCCGGCGGGACCTCGGTGAAGACCCATCCGCCTCGCGGTGGTCCCCGGCCGGCTAGAATTCCGGACCGCGATCGGTAACTCGCGGGACCCTAAATGGCCCGCGGACCAGCCGGCGGGACGTCGGTGACCACCCATCCGCCTCGCGGTGGTCCCCGGCCGGGTAGAATTCCGGACCGCGATCGGTAACTCGCGGGACCGCAATTGGCCCGCGGACCAGCCGGCGGGACGTCGGTGACCACCCATCCGCCTCGCGGTGGTCCCCGGCCGGGTAGAATTCCGGACCGCGATCGCTAACTCGCGGGACCGCAATTGGCCCGCGGACCAGCCGGCGGGACCTCGGTGACCACCCATCCGCCTCGCGGTGGTCCCCGGCCGGCTAGAATTCCGGACCGCGATCGGTAATTCGCGGGACCCTAAATGGCCCGCGGACCAGCCGGCGGGACCTCGGTGAAGACCCATCCGCCTCGCGGTGGTCCCTGGCCGGCGTGGATTCCGGACCGCGATCGGTAATTCGCGGGACCCTAAATGGCCCGCGGACCAGCCGGCGGGACCTCGGTGACCACCCATCCGCCTCGCGGTGGTCCCTTGCCGGCTAGAATTCCGGACCGCGATCGGTAATTTGCGGGACCCTAAATGGCCCGCGGACCATCCGGCGGGACCTCGGTGAAGACCCATCCGCCTCGCGGTGGTCCCTGGCCGGCTAGAATTCCGGACCGCGATCGGTACCTCGCGGGACCCTAAATGGCCCGCGGACCAGCCGGCGGGACCTCGGTGAAGACCCATCCGCCTCGCGGTGGTCCCCGGCCGGCTAGAATTCCGGACCGCGATCGGTAACTCGCGGGACCCTAAATGGCCCGCGGACCAGCCGGCGGGACCTCGGTGAAGACCCATCCGCCTCGCGGTGGTCCCCAGCCGGGTAGAATTCCGGACCGCGATCGGTACCTCGCGGGACCCTAAATGGCCCGCGGACCAGCCGGCGGGACCTCGGTGACCACCCATCCGCCTCGCGGTGGTCCCCGGCCGGGTAGAATTCCGGACCGCGATCGGTAACTCGCGGGACCCTAAATGGCCCGCGGACCAGCCGGCGGGACCTCGGTGAAGACCCATCCGCCTCGCGGTGGTCCCCAGCCGGGTAGAATTCCGGACCGCGATCGGTACCTCGCGGGACCCTAAATGGCCCGCGGACCAGCCGGCGGGACCTCGGTGACCACCCATCCGCCTCGCGGTGGTCCCCGGCCGGGTAGAATTCCGGACCGCGATCGGTAACTCGCGGGACCCTAAATGGCCCGCGGACCAGCCGGCGGGACCTCGGTGAAGACCCATCCGCCTCGCGGTGGTCCCTGGCCGGGTAGAATTCCGGACCGCGATCGGTACCTCGCGGGACCCTAAATGGCCCGCGGACCAGCCGGCGGTACCTCGGTGACCACCCATCCGCCTCGCGGTGGTCCCTGGCCGGGTAGAATTCCGGACCGCGATCGGTAACTCGCGGGACCCTAAATGGCCCGCGGACCAGCCGGCGGGACCTCGGTGACCACCCATCCGCCTCGCGGTGGTCCCCGGCCGGCTAGAATTCCGGACCGCGATCGCTAACTCGCGGGACCGCAATTGGCCCGCGGACCAGCCGGCGGGACCCGCTTGACTTCCTATCCGCCTTCGCTGGTTCCCAAGTCGGCTAGAATTCCGGACCGCGATCGCTAACTCGCGGGACCGCAATTGGCCCGCGGACCAGCCGGCGGGACCCACTTGACTTCCTATCCGCCTTCGCTGGTTCCCAAGTCGGCTAGAATTCCGGACCGCAATCGCTAACTCGCGGGACCGCAATTGGCCCGCGGACCAGCCGGCGGGACCCAATCCACTTCCTATCCGCCTTCGCTGGTTCCCAAGTCGGCTAGAATTCCGGACCGCGATCGCTAACTCGCGGGACCGCAATTGGCCCGCGGACCAGCCGGCGGGACCCGCTCCACTTCCTATCCGCCTTCGCTGGTTCCCAAGTCGGCCACAAATTACGATTATTCGGCCTCTCGCTCTGGAAGTGCCATCGGCACTTGCTCGGAAAAGTGTCCGCCTCTTCTGGTTCCCTAGGTCGGCCGCCAAATGCGAAAAATCGGCCTCTACCCCGTTTGGGTACCAGGGGTAGGGTGCAGTACCAACTTTGGTCTTCAGGTGCGCCAGAGCGCGATGGTTGGTCCCACTAGTCAGCGTACTCATCGACGGTTTACTCCCCTTTCGCAAAATATAGTGGGCACGTATGTGCAGGACTGTTTATTTTTATTTTGAAAAATTTTCTAAGTGCCAGCGGACGCTGGCACACGACGTGTCCGAGCCACGATGGTGCCCAGGCCGGACAGCGACGGCGAAAAAGCCGATTCTGGAAGTTTCGAATATGCCAACGGCAAAAGCGGCGTGATGTGTCCGCCTCGGCTGGTTCTCCGGTCGGCCAGAAAAAGTGAAAATTCGGCCTCTCGCTCTGGAGGTCCGACGAACTTTGGCGAATATTTTCTAAGTGCCAACGGGTGTTGCGCCGAAATGTGTCCGACTCGGCTGGTTCCCCGAGTCGGCCCGAACGAGCGAAAATTCGGCCTCTTCGCCTGGAAGTCCGGCCGACTTTGGCGAATATTTTCTAAGTGCCAACGGGTGTTGCGCCGAAATGTGTCCGACTCGGCTGGTTCCCCGAGTCGGCCCGAACGAGCGAAAATTCGGCCTCTTCGCCTGGAAGTCCGGCCGACTTTGGCGAATATTTTCTAAGTGCCAACGGGTGTTGCGCCGAAATGTGTCCGACTCGGCTGGTTCCCCGAGTCGGCCCGAACGAGCGAAAATTCGGCCTCTTCGCCTGGAAGTCCGACGAACTTTGGCGAATATTTTCTAAGTGCCAACGGGTGTTGCGCCGAAATGTGTCCGACTCGGCTGGTTCCCCGAGTCGGCCCGAACGAGCGAAAATTCGGCCTCTTCGCCTGGAAGTCCGACGAACTTTGGCGAATATTTTCTAAGTGCCAACGGGTGTTCGGCCGTAATGTGTCCGACTCGGCTGGTGCCCCGAGTCGGCCCGAACGAGCGAAAATTCGGCCTCTTCGCCTGGAGGTCCAACGAACTTTGGCGAATATTTTCTAAGTGCCAACGGGTGTTACACCGTAATGTGTCCGACTCGGCTGGTTCCTCCGGTCGGCCCGAACGAGCGAAAATTCGGCCTCTTCGCCTGGAAGTCCGGCCGACTTGGGCGAATATTTTCTAAGTGCCAACGGGTGTTACGCCGAAATGTGTCCGACTCGGCTGGTTCCCCGAGTCGGCCAGAAAAAGTGAAAATTCGGCCTCTTCGCCTGGAAGTCCGGCCGACTTGAGCTAATATTTTCTAAGTGCCAACGGGTGTTCGGCCGTAATGTGTCCGACTCGGCTGGTTCCCCGAGTCTGCCCGAACGAGCGAAAATTCGGCCTCTCGCTCTGGAAGTCCTGCCAACTTGAGCGAATATTTTCTAAGTGCCATCGGGTCTTGCCCGGAAAAGTGTCCGACTCGGCTGGTTCCCCGAGTCGGCCCGAACGAGCGAAAATTCGGCCTCTCGCTCTGGAAGTCCTGCCAACTTGAGCGAATATTTTCTAAGTGCCAACGGCTGTTCGGCCGTAACGTGTCCGACTCGGCTGGTTCCCCGAGTCGGTCCGAACGAGCGAAAATTCGGCCTCTTGCTCTGGAAGTCCTGCCAACTTTAGCGAATATTTTCTAAGTGCCATCGGGTCTTGCCCGGAAAAGTGTCCGACTCGGCTGGTTCCCCGAGTCGGCCAGAAAAAGTGAAAATTCAGCCTCTTGCTCTGGAAGTCCTGCCAACTTGAGCGAATATTTTCTAAGTGCCATCGGGTCTTGCCCGGAAAAGTGTCCGACTCGGCTGGTTCCCCGAGTCGGCTCCGAACGAGCGAAAATTCGGCCTCTTGCTCTGGAAGTCCTGCCAACTTGAGCGAATATTTTCTAAGTGCCATCGGGTCTTGCCCGGAAAAGTGTCCGACTCGGCTGGTTCCCCGAGTCGGCCCGAACGAGCGAAAATTCGGCCTCTTGCTCTGGAAGTCCTGCCAAATTGAGCGAATATTTTCTAAGTGCCAACGGGTCTTGCCCGGAAAAGTGTCCGACTCGTCTGGTTCCCCGAGTCGGCCCGACCGAGTGAAAATTCGGCCTCTCGCTCTGGAAGTCCTGTCAACTTGAGCGAATATTTTCTAAGTGCCATCGGGTCTTGCCCGGAAAAGTGTCCGACTCGGCTGGTTCCCCGAGTCGGCCCAAACGAGTGAAAATTCGGCCTCTTGCTCTGGAAGTCCTGCCAAATTGAGCGAATATTTTCTAAGTGCCAACGGGTCTTGCCCGGAAAAGTGTCCGACTCGTCTGGTTCCCCGAGTCGGCCCGACCGAGTGAAAATTCGGCCTCTCGCTCTGGAAGTCCTGTCAACTTGAGCGAATATTTTCTAAGTGCCATCGGGTCTTGCCCGGAAAAGTGTCCGACTCGGCTGGTTCCCCGAGTCGGCCCGAACGAGTGAAAATTCGGCCTCTTGCTCTGGAAGTCCTGCCAACTTGAGCGAATATTTTCTAAGTGCCATCGGGTCTTGCCCGGAAAAGTGTCCGACTCGTCCGGTTCCCTAGTTCGGCCACATAATGTGAAAATTCGGCCTCTTGCTCTGGAAGTCCTGCCAACTTGAGCGAATATTTTCTAAGTGCCATCGGGTCTTGCCCGGAAAAGTGTCCGACTCGGCTGGTTCCCCGAGTCGGCCCGAACGAGTGAAAATTCGGCCTCTTGCTCTGGAAGTCCTGCCAACTTGAGCGAATATTTTCTAAGTGCCATCGGGTCTTGCCCGGAAAAGTGTCCGACTCGGCTGGTTCCCCGAGTCGGCCCGAGCGAGTGAAAATTCGGCCTCTTGCTCTGGAAGTCCTGCCAACTTGAGCGAATATTTTCTAAGTGCCATCGGGTCTTGCCCGGAAAAGTGTCCGACTCGTCCGGTTCCCTAGTTCGGCCACATAATGTGAAAATTCGGCCTCTTGCTCTGGAAGTCCTGCCAACTTGAGCGAATATTTTCTAAGTGCCATCGGGTCTTGCCCGGAAAAGTGTCCGACTCGTCCGGTTCCCTAGTTCGGCCACATAATGTGAAAATTCGGCCTCTTGCTCTGGAAGTCCTGCCAACTTGAGCGAATATTTTCTAAGTGCCATCGGGTCTCTCCCGGAAAAGTGTCCGACTCGGCTGGTTCCCCGGTTCGGCCACATAATGTGAAAATTCGGCCTCTTGCTCTGGAAGTCCTGCCAACTTGAGCGAATATTTTCTAAGTGCCATCGGGTCTCTCCCGGAAAAGTGTCCGCCTCGTCCGGTTCCCTAGTTCGGCCACGGAATGTGAAAATTCGGCCTCTCTGAGGTACCAGGGGTACGCATTTAGGTACCAGGGGTAGTCGCTGAGGTACCAGGGGTATGCATTTAGGTACCAGGGGAGACCACTACGGTCTGTTGGTCCCCCTAGTTAGTGTACTCATCGGTTTACTCCCCTTTCGCAAAATATAGTCGGCACGTATGTGCAGGACTGTTTATTTTTATTTTGAAAAATGTTCTAAGTGCCAACGGAAGCTGGCACACGAACTGTCCGAGCCACGATGGTGCCCAGGCCGGACAGCGACGGCGAAAAAGCCGATGTGTGTTTGATGGAAGTTTCGAATATTTTCAAAGTGCCAACGGCACTTGCGGGGTGATGTGTCCGCCTCGTCTGGTTCCCCAGGTCGGCCAGAAAAAGTGAAAATTCGGCCTCTTCTCCTGGAAGTCCGGCCAAGTTTGGCGAATATTTTCAAAGTGCCAACGGCACTTGCGGGGTGATGTGTCCGCCTCGTCTGGTTCCCCAGGTCGGCCAGAACAAGTGAAAATTCGGCCTCTTCTCCTGGAAGTCCGGCCAAGTTTGGCGAATATTTTCAAAGTGCCAACGGCACTTGCGGGGTGATGTGTCCGCCTCGTCTGGTTCCCCAGGTCGGCCAGAAAAAGCGAAAATTCGGCCTCTTCTCCTGGAAGTCCGGCCAAGTTTGGCGAATATTTTCTAAGTGCCATCGGCACTTGCGGGGTGATGTGTCCGCCTCGTCTGGTTCCCCAGGTCGGCCAGAACAAGTGAAAATTCGGCCTCTTCTCCTGGAAGTCTGGCCAAGTTTGGCGAATATTTTCAAAGTGCCAACGGCACTTGCGGGGTGATGTGTCCGCCTCGTCTGGTTCCCCAGGTCGGCCAGAACAAGTGAAAATTCGGCCTCTTCTCCTGGAAGTCTGGCCAAGTTTGGCGAATATTTTCTAAGTGCCAACGACTCGACCAGCGTAAAGTGTCCGCCTCGGCTGGTTCCCCATAACGGCCACCATAAGTGAAAATTCGGCCTCTTCTCCTGGAAGTCAAGCCAAGTTTGGCGAATATTTTCTAAGTGCCAACGACCCAACCAGCGTAAAGTGTCCGCCTCGGCTGGTTCCCCATAACGGCCACAACAAGTGAAAATTCGGCCTCTTCTCCTGGAAGTCTGGCCAAGTTTGGCGAATATTTTCTAAGTGCCAACGACCCAACCAGCGTAAAGTGTCCGCCTCGGCTGGTTCCCCATAACGGCCACAACAAGTGAAAATTCGGCCTCTTCTCCTGGAAGTCTGGCCAAGTTTGGCGAATATTTTCTAAGTGCCAACGACCCAACCAGCGTAAAGTGTCCGCCTCGGCTGGTTCCCCATAACGGCCACAACAAGTGAAAATTCGGCCTCTTCTCCTGGAAGTCTGGCCAAGTTTGGCGAATATTTTCTAAGTGCCAACGACTCAACCAGCGTAAAGTGTCCGCCTCGGCTGGTTCCCCAGGTCGGCCACCAAAAGTGAAAATTCGGCCTCTTCTCCTGGAAGTCAAGCCAAGTTTGGCAAATATTTTCTAAGTGCCAACGACTCAACCAGCGTAAAGTGTCCGCCTCGGCTGGTTCCCCATAACGGCCACCAAAAGTGAAAATTCGGCCTCTTCTCCTGGAAGTCAAGCCATGTTTGGCAAATATTTTCTAAGTGCCAACGGCTCTTGAGCCGAAAAGTGTCCGCCTCGGCTGGTTCCCCATAACGGCCATGAAAAGTGAAAATTCGGCCTCTTCTCCTGGAAGTCAAGCCAAGTTTGGCAAATATTTTCTAAGTGCCAACGACTCAACCAGCGTAAAGTGTCCGCCTCGGCTGGTTCCCCAGGTCGGCCACCAAAAGTGAAAATTCGGCCTCTTCTCCTGGAAGTCTTGCCAAGTTTGGCGAATATTTTCTAAGTGCCAACGACTCAACCAGCGTAAAGTGTCCGCCTCGGCTGGTTCCCCAGGTCGGCCACCAAAAGTGAAAATTCGGCCTCTTCTCCTGGAAGTCAAGCCAAGTTTGGCAAATATTTTCTAAGTGCCAACGACTCAACCAGCGTAAAGTGTCCGCCTCGGCTGGTTCCCCAGGTCGGTCACCAAAAGTGAAAATTCGGCCTCTTCTCCTGGAAGTCTGGCCAAGTTTGGCGAATATTTTCTGAGTGCCAACGACTCAACCAGCCTAAAGTGTCCGCCTCGGCTGGTTCCCCATAACGGCCACCAAAAGTGAAAATTCGGCCTCTTCTCCTGGAAGTCAAGCCAAGTTTGGCAAATATTTTCTAAGTGCCAACGACTCAACCAGCGCAAAGTGTCCGCCTCGGCTGGTTCCCCATAACGGCCATGAAAAGTGAAAATTCGGCCTCTTCTCCTGGAAGTCAAGCCAAGTTTGGCAAATATTTTCTAAGTGCCAACGACTCAACCAGCGTAAAGTGTCCGCCTCGGCTGGTTCCCCAGGTCGGCCACCAAAAGTGAAAATTCGGCCTCTTCTCCTGGAAGTCTTGCCAAGTTTGGCGAATATTTTCTAAGTGCCAACGACTCAACCAGCGTAAGTGTCCGCCTCGGCTGGTTCCCCAGGTCGGCCACCAAAAGTGAAAATTCGGCCTCTTCTCCTGGAAGTCAAGCCAAGTTTGGCAAATATTTTCTAAGTGCCAACGACTCAACCAGCGTAAAGTGTCCGCCTCGGCTGGTTCCCCAGGTCGGTCACCAAAAGTGAAAATTCGGCCTCTTCTCCTGGAAGTCAAGCCAAGTTTGGCAGATATTTTCTAAGTGCCAACGACTCAACCAGCGTAAAGTGTCCGCCTCGGCTGGTTCCCCAGGTCGGCCACCAAAAGTGAAAATTCGGCCTCTTCTCCTGGAAGTCAAGCCAAGTTTGGCAAATATTTTCTAAGTGCCAACGACTCAACCAGCGTAAAGTGTCCGCCTCGGCTGGTTCCCCATAACGGCCACCAAAAGTGAAAATTCGGCCTCTTCTCCTGGAAGTCAAGCCATGTTTGGCAAATATTTTCTAAGTGCCAACGGCTCTTGAGCCGAAAAGTGTCCGCCTCGGCTGGTTCCCCATAACGGCCACCAAAAGTGAAAATTCGGCCTCTTCTCCTGGAAGTCAAGCCAAGTTTGGCAAATATTTTCTAAGTGCCAACGGCTCTTGAGCCGAAAAGTGTCCGCCTCGGCTGGTTCCCCAGGTCGGCCACCAAAAGTGAAAATTCGGCCTCTTCTCCTGGAAGTCAAGCCAAGTTTGGCAAATATTTTCTAAGTGCCAACGGCTCTTGAGCCGAAAAGTGTCCGCCTCGGCTGGTTCCCGCGGTCGGCCTTCAAAAGCGAAAATTCGGCCTCTTCCCCTGGTAGCCCTGCCAACTTGTGCGAATTTTTTCTAAGTGCCAACGGCTCTTGAGCCGAAAAGTGTCCGCCTCGGCTGGTTCCCTCGGTCGGCCCCAAAAAGCGAAAATTCGGCCTCTCCCTCTTTAGGTACCAGGGGCTGGGGTACCAGGGGGAGGGTGCAGTACCAACTTTGGTCTTCAGGTGCGCCAGAGTACGCTAAATGGTCCCCCTAGTCAGCGTACTCATCAACGATTTACCCCCCTTTCGCAAAATATAGTCAGAACGAGCATGGGGGGCGCATAATTTACCCCACAAAATGAAAGGGCCCGGTGCCGAGCGCTTGGTCATGGCCGCCAGCAGCGCCCCTTGCTCGGTGGGAACACAACACGCAGGGTTGCACAGCACCCTGGAAGGCACACAGAGAGAGAGAGAAAAATTTTCTAAGTGCCTCTCTTGACGAAAAATGTCTAAGTGCCTCTCTTGACGAAAAATTTCTAAGTGCCACAGCGCTCGAAAATTTCCTAAGTGCGAGCACGGCTGTGAAATATTCAAAGTACAAGGAACGCTGGCAGAATCGCTCGACGGCCGTCTGCTCCCGGCGGCCGCCGTGAAGTCTCCCCTCCCGGGGACGGCTGTCTGCTCCCGGCAGCCGTCCTTAACCCCCTCCCCACACGTTGGCCGAACACCAGCCGAGGGCGAAAGGCTCGCGGTGTGGAAGGATCGTGGCCACGGCTAATCTAGCGATGCCCGCGTTGGACGGTCACACCGCACGACAGAGCGGGGCCTGCATCCGGCGCGAGGCGGCCTTCAGGCACGTGGTTCGAGACGACCTCACCCGCCCTAGCCCGGAGCGGAAAGACTTTTACAAGTCCAAGGAACAATGGCAGAATGGGAGGACCGGCCGCCTCCTTAAACACAGGCCGGAGAGATGGAGCGGGATCAGCGGCCCGCGCATTGAGCGAACACCGGCCGAGGGCGAAAGGCTCGCGGTGTGGAAGGATCGTGGCCACGGCTAATCTAGCGATGCCCGCGTTGGACGGTCACACCGCACGACAGAGCGGGGCCTGCATCCGGCGCGAGGCGGCCTTCAGGCACGTGGTTCGAGGCGACCTCACCCGCCCTAGCCCGGAGCGGAAAGACTTTTCAAAGTCCAAGGAACACACTGGCAGAATCTCTCGACGGCCGTCTGCTCCCGGCGGCCGCCGTGAAGTCTCCCCTCCCGGGGACGGCTGTCTGCTCCCGGCAGCCGTCCATAACCCCCTCCCCACACGTTGGCCGAACATCAGCCGAGGGCGAAAGGCTCGCGGTGTGGAAGGATCGTGGCCACGGCTAATCTAGCGATGCCCGCGTTGGACGGTCACACCGCACGACAGAGCGGGGCCTGCATCCGGCGCGAGGCGGCCTTCAGGCACGTGGTTCGAGACGACCTCACCCGCCCTAGCCCGGAGCGGAAAGACTTTTACAAGTCCAAGGAACAATGGCAGAATGGGAGGACCGGCCGCCTCCTTAAACACAGGCCGGAGAGACGGAGCGGGATCAGCGGCCCGCGCGGAGGGTCTTTAAAATGTACAAAGTCCTAGGAACAATGGCAGAATCGCTCGACGGCCGTCTGCTCCCGGCGGCCGCGGTGAAGGGACTGTACACCCCACCCGGGGACGGCTGTCTGCTCCCGGCAGCCGTCCTTCCCCCCCTCCCCACACGTTGGCCGAACATCAGCCGAGGGCGAAAGGCTCGCGGTGTGGAAGGATCGTGGCCACGGCTAATCTAGCGATGCCCACGTTGGACGGTCACACCGCACGACAGAGCGGGGCCTGCATCCGGCGTGAGGCGGCCTTCAGGCACGTGGTTCGAGACGACCTCACCCGCCCTAGCCCGGAGCGGAAAGACTTTGAAATATTCAAAGTCCAAGGAACACTGGCAGAATGGGAGGACCGGCCGCCTCCTTAAACACAGGCCGGAGCGACCGAGCGGGATCAGCGGCCCGCGCGGAGGGTCTTTAAAATGTACAAAGTCCTAGGAACAATGGCAGAATCGCTCGACGGCCGTCTGCTCCCGGCGGCCGCGGTGAAGGGACTGTACACCCCACCCGGGGACGGCTGTCTGCTCCCGGCAGCCGTCCTTCCCCCCAAACCCACACGTTGACCGACACCGGCCGAGGGCGAAAGGCTCGCGGTGTGGAAGGATCGTGGCCACGGCTAATCTAGCGATGCCCGCGTTGGACGGTCACACCGCACGACAGAGCGGGGCCTGCATCCGGCGCGAGGCGGCCTTCAGGCACGTGGTTCGAGACGACCTCACCCGCCCTAGCCCGGAGCGGAAAGACTTTTCAAAGTCCAAGGAACACTGGCAGAATGGGAGGACCGGCCGCCTCCTTAAACACAGGCCGGAGCGACCGAGCGGGATCAGCGGCCCGCGCGCAGGGTCTTTGAAATGTACAAAGTCCTAGGGACAATGGCAGAATCGCTCGACGGCCGTCTGCTCCCGGCGGCCGCGGTGAAGGGACTGTACACCCCACCCGGGGACGGCTGTCTGCTCCCGGCAGCCGTCCTTCCCCCCCACCCCACACGTTGACCGACACCGGCCGAGGGCGAAAGGCTCGCGGTGTGGAAGGATCGTGGCCACGGCTAATCTAGCGATGCCCGCGTTGGACGGTCACACCGCACGACAGAGCGGGGCCTGCATCCGGCGCGAGGCGGCCTTCAGGCACGTGGTTCGAGACGACCTCACCCGCCCTAGCCCGGAGCGAAAAGACTTTGAAATATTCAAAGTCCAAGGAACACTGGCAGAATGGGAGGACCGGCCGCCTCCTTAAACACAGGCCGGAGCGATCCGAGCGGGATCAGCGGCCCGCGCGGAGGGTCTTTAAAATGTACAAAGTCCTAGGAACAATGGCAGAATCGCTCGACGGCCGTCTGCTCCCGGCGGCCGCGGTGGAAGGACTGTACACCCCACCCGGGGACGGCTGTCTGCTCCCGGCAGCCGTCCTTCCCCCCAAACCCACACGTTGACCGACACCGGCCGAGGGCGAAAGGCTCGCGGTGTGGAAGGATCGTGGCCACGGCTAATCTAGCGATGCCCGCGTTGGACGGTCACACCGCACGACAGAGCGGGGCCGCATCTGGCGCGAGGCGGCCTTCAGGCACGTGGTTCGAGACGACCTCACCCGCCCTAGCCCGGAGCGGAAAGACTTTGAAATTTTCAAAGTCCAAGGAACACTGGCAGAATGGGAGGACCGGCCGCCTCCTTAAACACAGGCCGGGCGAAAAATATGCGAATGTTGGGTCTCATCCAAGAAAGGGAGTTACCGGCCGCCTCCTTAAACACAGGCCGGGCGAAAAATATGCGAATGGTCCATCCAAGGAAGGAGGACCGGCCGCCTCCTTAAACACAGGCCGGGCGAAAAATATGCGAATGGTCCATCCAAGGAAGGAGGACCGGCCGCCTCCTTAAACACAGGCCGGAGAGATGGAGCGGGATCAGCGGCCCGTGAACTGAGCGACCACCGGCCGAGGGCGAAAGGCTCGCGGTGTGGAAGGATCGTGGCCACGGCTAATCTAGCGATGCCCGCGTTGGACGGTCACACCGCACGACAGAGCGGGGCCTGCATCCGGCGCGAGGCGGCCTTCAGGCACGTGGTTCGAGACGACTTCACCCGCCCTAGCCCGGAGCTGAAACTCTGCGAATGTTAACATCCAAGGATGGAGGCAACGGCCGTCTCGTTAAGCTGAGGCCGGAGGAAAGTCTGCGGATTCGGGGCATCCAAGGCAGATGGAGGTGCCGGCCGCCTCGGTAAACAGAGGCCGGACCGACCGACATGCGACCATGACCCGCCTTGGTAGGGCCCCCACCGGCCCCGGCTAGCGCCGGCGTTGGGTGGACGGTTCCTCCCCACTTGCGGGTCGCCCTCTAGCGCTACGGCCGCCGCGCGAGCGCGCGCTCCGACGCCGCCCCCGCAGGCCTAGCGCGAGCCGTACGGCAGCGAGACCGAGACGCCCCGATTCCACGCACGCACCTAGCGGCCATCAACGGAGGCCGAGCGCGCGATCCGACTCGCGGCACGCCACGTGGGCGTCCGCCGGCCGCGCCGGTCTACCGCGAAAGATGTTTCTCAAACCCTCGCCTAACCTAGGGACGGCTATCTCGGGAAGCCGCCCCCGCATCTGCACCTATCCGCTAAGCCCTCCCGACCACCGCGAAGCGGGAGGACGTCTATCGTGGCCGCCGGGGCGTATGACCCCTCCGCGTGAGGCGTGCGGGCTCGGGTGGGCCGCAACGACCGAGTCTGACTCGGACGGGGCGCAGCTTCCCTCCCGGTCGCAGCATCAAGCGCCGATCGCGCGACGTCACCAGCCCCCCGGGACGGTTCGTCGGGAGCACGGTACAGGCACGTAGCTCACTCTCCAGCTGGCCGCAGCGGGCCGCACCGACCGAGTCTGACTCGGCCGGGGCGCAGCTTCCCGTCTGGGTGACAGCGGCGACGAGCTGCGACTGTTGGCCGCCGCCCCTTCGTCCTTCCCGGATCCCCCCAGTGCCGACTCAACTCCGCATCCTGGCCGCAGCGAGATACCGTCGGGTTGCGGCGCCCGAGTCTGACTCGGGACGCGCGCTTCTTCCTTCGGACCACAGCGTACGTGCCTCGCGCGGGCAAAGTCGCCGGCACAGCGCCGCGCCCCCTCGACCAAGCGAGCCTCAGCCGGGCCGCG
>NW_028284187.1:0-20000 GCF_059516105.1 Syngnathus floridae | reverse complement strand
GGCCCTTGGCTGAAACTTTCTCCGGGCCGCGCAACACGCACTTTCCGCCGGACGCCGGTCCCAAAGCGCCACCCCGGACCACCACAAGGCTACAGCCACCATCCCCAAGCGCCACCCCCGACCGCAGCAAGTCGACCGCCACCAGGCGACAGCCACCATCCCCAAGCGCCACCCCCGACCGCCACCAGGCGACAGCCACCATCCCCAAGCGCCACCCCCGACCGCCACAAGGCGACCGCCACCATCCCCAAGCGCCACCCCCGACCGCCACCAGGCGACAGCCACCATCCCCAAGCGCCACCCCCGACCGCCACAAGGCGACCGCCACCATCCCCAAGCGCCACCCCCCGACCGCCACCCCCCGACCGCCACAAGGCGACCGCCACAAGGCGACCGCCACCATCCCCAAGCGCCACCCCCCGACCGCCACAAGGTGACCGCCACCATCCCCAAGCGCCACCCCCCGACCGCCACCCCCCGACCGCCACCAGCCGACCGCCACCAGCCGACCGCCACCAGGCGACCGCCACCAGCCGTTCGCGGTGTGCGCCTCCGGCGCCACCGGTCCCCAAGCACCATCCCCAAGCACCATCCCCGACCGCCACCCCCCGACCGCCACCCCCCGACCGCCACCAGCCGACTGCCACCAGCCGACCGCCACCAGCCGACCGCCACCAGCCGTTCGCGGTGTGCGCCTCCGGCGCCACCGGTCCCAAGCACCATCCCCAAGCACCATCCCCGACCGCCACCCCCCCGACCGCCACCCCCCGACCGCCACCAGCCGACCGCCACCAGCCGACCGCCACCAGCCGACCGCCACCAGCCGTTCGCGGTGTGCGCCTCCGGCGCCACCGGTCCCCAAGCACCATCCCCAAGCACCATCCCCGACCGCCACCCCCCGACCGCCACCAGCCGACCGCCACCCAGCGACCGCCACCCGCCGTTCGCGGTGTGCGCCGTTATCCGCCTCTGGGTGGTCCTTGCCGGGCGTGGATCGGCGTCCGCTGTCGGTAGGTGACGGGACCATAATTGGCCCGCGGACCAGCCGGCGGGGCTCTATGGAAAAGCCCACCCGCCTTCGCTGGTTCCCCGGTCGGCCACGAGTAGCGATAATTCGGCCTCTTCGCCCGGAGCGCGGCTCAACTTAAGCGAAAATGCACTAAGTGCCAAAGCCCATTCATTTACAACGGCGTGTCCGCCAGAGGGCGCGTTTCCCGCCGCGGACCGGCCGGCGGGGCTCGTCGGAGAGCGTATCCGCCTCTCGGTGGTCCTTGCCGGGCGTGGGTCGGCGTCCGCTGTCGGTACTTTACGGGACCGCAATCGGCCCGCGGACCAGCCGGCGGGGCTCTCTTGAGAGCTTACCCGCCTTCGCTGGTTCCCTGGTCGGCCACGAGTGGCGAGAATTCGGCCTCTTCGCCCGGAGCGCGGAGCGACATTTGCGAAAATGCACTAAGTGCCAAAGCCCATTCATTTACAACGGCGTGTCCGCCAGAGGGCGCATTTCCCGCCGCGGACCGGACGGCGGGGCTCGTCGGAGAGCGTGTCCGCCTCTGGGTGGTTCCTTGCCGGGCGTGGGTCGGCGTCCGCTGTCGGTGGGTGACGGGACCATAATCGGCCCGCGGACCAGCCGGCGGGGCTCTCTTGAAAGCTTACCCGCCTTCGCTGGTTCCCTGGTCGGCCACGAGTGGCGAGAATTCGGCCTCTTCGCCCGGAGCGCGGCTCAACTTTTGCGAAAATGCACTAAGTGCCAAAGCCCATTCATTTACAACGGCGTGTCCGCCAGAGGGCGCATTTCCCGCCGCGGACCGGCCGGCGGGGCTCGTCGGAGAGCGTGTCCGCCTCTCGGTGGTTCCTGCCGGGCGTGGGTCGCCGTCCGCTGTCGGTACTTTACGGGACCACGTTCGGCCCGCGGACCAGCCGGCGGGGCTCTCTTGAAAGCTTACCCGCCTTCGCTGGTTCCCCGGTCGGCCGCGAGTAGCGAGAATTCGGCCTCTTCGCCCGGAGCGCGGCTCAACTTTTGCGAAAATGCACTAAGTGCCAAAGCCCATTCATTTACAACGGCGTGTCCGCCAGAGGGCGCATTTCCCGCCGCGGAACGGCCGGCGGGGCTCGTCGGAGAGCGTGTCCGCCTCTCGGTGGTTCTTACCGGGCGTGGGTCGGCGTCCGCTGTCGGTACTTTACGGGACCACGTTCGGCCCGCGGACCAGCCGGCGGGGCTCCCTAGAAAGCTTACCCGCCTTCGCTGGTTCCCCGGTCGGCCGCGAGTGGCGAGAATTCGGCCTCTTCACCCGGAGCCCGGAGCGACTTTTGCCATTTTTTTTCTAAGTGCCAAGGGCTCTCGCGCCGCGATGCGTCCGCCTCTGCTGGTTCCCCGGTCGGCCGCGAGTGGCGATAATTCGGCCTCTCCACCCGGAGCCCGGAGCGACTTTTGCCAAATTTTTTCTAAGTGCCAAGGGCTCTCGCACCGCGATGCGTCCGCCTCTGCTGGTTCCCCGGTCGGCCGCGAGTGTCGAGAATTCGGCCTCTTCACCCGGAGCCCGGGCCGACTCCCGCCGATATGATCACATCATGATCCTATAGCAAGTGTCGTACAACCATAACATGATGTACAAAATAAATATATAAATATTAACATCACCTATAAACATTAAATATATAAATATTAACATCACCTATAAACATTAAATATATAAATATTAACATCACCTATAAACATTATGAATACAATGTTTATAACCGAATGCTCACTTTATATTATTTGGCTGTAAATGCGAGCATAAGTTGTATATAATGTATTTATCCACGAACCGTTAAACAGATGTCAAGTCAGGCTACCTTAAGAGAGTCATAGTTACTCCCGCCGTTTACCCGCCTGTGTGCGAGAGGCGGTGTAATTTCTCTCCGTGTCCGCTGGAGGGAGGTATTTCCCCGTTACGACCTCCGGGAAGATCACCGGGACGCGGAGAACGCTTAGCCGGGGCGCTTGGAGCCTCGTTCGGCTTAGAAAGTGAGGTGGAAAGCACTCGGGGAACCGGCTGGAGGTGCTGTGGAAGTCCAGCGGGCCGCGTAAAACGCTTAGCCGGGGCTCTGGAAGCCGCGTTCGGCTTAGAAAGTGAGGAGGAATGCATCATGAGAACCGGCTGGAGGTGCTGTGGAAGCTCGGCGGGCCGCGTAAAACGCTTAGCCGGGGCTCTGGAAGCCTCGTTCGGCTTAGAAAGTGAGGAGGAATGCATCATGAGAACCGGCTGGAGGTGCTGTGGAAGCTCGGCGGGCCGCGTAAAACGCTTAGCCGGGGCTCTGGAAGCCTCCTCGGGCTTCAAGAGTTAGGAGGAAAGCCCCATGAGAACCGGCTGGAGGTGCTCTGGAAGCTCATCGGCCAGCGGAAAACGCTTAGCCGGGGCTCTGGAAGCCTCCTCGGGCGTCGAGAGTTAGGAGAAAAAGCACCCCCGAGAACCGGCCGGGTCCTCCACGAACCGTGAAAAAGATGTCGAGTGCCGCTACCTTAAGAGAGTCATAGTTACTCCCGCCGTTTGGCCGAAGGTGTATTTACTCGCCGTGTCCGCTGGAGGGAGGTATTTCCCCGCTCCAACGTCACCGGCGGCTTCCGAACGTCTCTCCGAGCGCTCGGAAGTCCGCGCGGGGGGGAGAAGCGGGCCGTGCGAGGTACCGTGTGGAGCTGGACCGTCACCTGGTCCGCTCGTCGTGCGCGCCGGCCGCTGGAAGTCGAATAAAGCTCCGCGATCTCATCCGCGGTGCTTGTAAACAGCCGATCCGCTGGGCTGGAGCTATTTTGGGCCACTTGGCGCGCGCGCACGGCCTCCCGGATGGTGCCGCGTGGAGTGCGCGAGCGCACCGGCCGCTGGAAGTCGAATGAAGCTCCGCGATCTCATCCGCGGAGCTTGTAAAGTGCAGATCCGCTGGGCTGGAGCTATTTTGGGCCACTTGGCGCGCGCGCACGGCCTCCCGGAGGTGCCGGGTGGAGTGCGCGAGCGCACCGGCCGCTGGAAGTCGCATAAAGCTCCGCGATCTCATCCGCGGAGCTTGTAAACAGCCGATCCGGTCGTCTTGGAGCTATTTTCGGCCACTTGGCGCGCGCGCACGGCCTCCCGGAGGTGCCGGGTGGAGTGCGTGAGCGCACGGGCCGCTGGAAGTCGAATAATGCTCCGCGATCTCATCCGCGGTGCTTGTAAAGAGCCGATCCGCTGGGCTGGAGCTATTTTGGGCCACTTGGCGCGCTGCGCACGGCCTCCCGGAGGTGCCGGGTGGAGTGCGCGAGCGCACCGGCCGCTGGAAGTCGGATAAAGCTCCGCGATCTCATCCGCGGTGCTTGCAAACAGCCGATCCGCTGGGCTTGGAGCTATTTTCGGCCACTTGGCCCGCGCGCACGGCCTCCCGGCTGTCCCGGTGGTCCCGGTAGCCTCCGCGGACGGTTAAAAAAATCTCAAGTGAGCCTACCATAAGAGAGTGACAGTTACTCCCGCCGTTTGGCCGCTCAAAGTGCCATCAGACGCGCAGCAACGCGAGTGTGCGCTAAGTGCGAGAGGTGGCGTATTTACCCGCCGTGTCCGCTAGAGGGAGGTATTTCCCCGTTACAAGCTCCGGGAAGATCAGCGGGACGCGGAGAACGCTTAGCCGGGGCTCTGGAAGCCTCGTTCGGCTTAGAAAGTGAGGAGTAAAGCACTCGGGGAACCGGCTGGAGGTGCGGTGGAAGCTCAGCGGGCCGCGTAAAACGCTTAGCCGGGGCTCTGGAAGCCTCGTTCGGCTTAAAGAGTGAGGAGTGAAGCACCCGGAGAACCGCCTGGAAGTGCTGTGGAGGCTCGGCGGGCCGCGTAAAACGCTTAGCCGGGGCTCTGGAAGCCTAGTTCGGCTTAAACAGTGAGAAGGAAAGCACCCGGGGAACCGGCTGGAGGTGCTCTGGAAGTCCAGCGGGCCGCGTAAAACGCTTCGCCGAGGCTCTGGAAGCCTCGTTCGGCTTAAATAGTGAGGAGGAAAGCACCCGGGGAACCGGCTGGAGGTGCTGTGGAAGCTCAGCGGGCCGCGTAAAACGCTTAGCCGAGGCTCTGGAAGCCTCGTTCGGCTTAGAAAGTGAGGAGGAATGCATCATGAGAACCGGCTGGAGGTGCTGTGGAAGCTCGGCGGGCCGCGTAAAACGCTTAGCCGGGGCTCTGGAAGCCTCGTTCGGCTTAAACAGTGAGGATGGGAGCACCCGGAGAACCGGCTGGAGGTGCTGTGGAAGTTCAGCGGGCCGCGTAAAACGCTTAGCCGGGGCTCTGGAAGCCTCCTCGGGGGTCAAGAGTTAGGAGAAAAAGCACCCCCGAGAACCGGCCGGGTCGTCCACGAACCGTGAAAAAGATGTCGAGTGCCGCTACCTTAAGAGAGTCATAGTTACTCCCGCCGTTTGGCCGAAGGTGTATTTACTCGCCGTGTCCGCTGGAGGGAGGTATTTCCCCGCTCCAACGTCACCGGCGGCTTCCGAACGTCTCCCCGAGCGCTCGGAAGTCCGCGCGGGGGGGAGAAGCGGGCCGTGCGAGGTACCGGGTGGAGCTGGACCGTCACCGGGTCCGCTCGTCGTGCGCGCCGGCCGCTGGAAGTCGAAAAAAGCTCCGCGATCTCATCCGCGGAGTGCAGATCCGCTGGGCTGGAGCTATTTTGGGCCACTTGGCGCGCAGCGCACGGCCTCCCGGAGGTGCCGGGTGGAGTGCGCGAGCGCACCGGCCGCTGGAAGTCGGATGAAGCTCCGCGATCTCATCCGCGGTGCTCACAAACAGCCGATCCGGTCGGCTAGGAGCTATTTTCGGCAACTTGCGCATGCGCACGGCCTCCCGGAGGTGCCGGGCGGCGTGCGTGAGCGCACGGGCCGCTGGAAGTCGAATAATGCTCCGCGATCTCATCCGCGGTGCCTACAACTAGCCGATCCGGTCGGCCTGGAGCTATTTTCGGCCACTTGGCCCGCGCGCACGGCCTCCCGGCTGTCCCGGTGGTCCCGGTCGCCTCCGCGGACGGTTAAAAAAATCTCAAGTGAGCCTACCTTAAGAGAGTGACAGTTACTCCCGCCGTTTGGCCGCTCAAAGTGCCATCAGACGCGCAGCAACGGGTGTGTGCGCTAAGTGCGAGAGGTGGCGTATTTACCCGCCGTGTCCGCTAGAGGGAGGTATTTCCCCGTTACAAGCTCCGGGAAGATCAGCGGGACGCGGAGAACGCTTAGCCGGGGTGCTGGAAGCCTCCTCGGGCGTCAATAGTTGGGAAGAAAGCACCCCGAGGACCGGCTGGAGGTGCTGTGGAAGTTCGGCGAGCCGCGCAAAACGCTTAGCCGGGGCTCTGGAAGCCTCGTTCGGCTTAAACAGTGAGGAGGAAAGCAGCCGGGGAACCGGCTGGAGGTGCGGTGGAAGCTCAGCGGGCCGCGTAAAACGCTTAGCCGGGGCTCTGGAAGCCTCGTTCGGCTTAAACAGTGAGGATGGGAGCACCCGGAGAACCGGCTGGAGGTGCTGTGGAAGTTCAGCGGGCCGCGTAAAACGCTTAGCCGGGGCTCTGGAAGCCTCGTTCGGCTTAAACAGTGAGGATGGGAGCACCCGGAGAACCGGCTGGAGGTGCTGTGGAGGCTCGGCGGGCCACGTAAAACGCTTAACCGGGGCTCTGGAAGCCTCGTTCGGCTTAAGAAGCGAGGAGGAATGCACCCGGAGAATGACATTTTGAAAAGATTTGACTATAAATGCGATCATATGTAGTATATATCACATATTTATCCACGAACCGTTCAAGAAAATGTCAAATGAGCCTAACTTAAGAGAGTGACTGTTACTCCCGCCGTTTGGCCGCTCAAAGTGCCACCGGACGCGCAGCAACGGGTGTGTGCGCTAAGTGCGAGAGGTGGCGTATTTACCCGCCGTGTCCGCTGGAGGGAGGTAATTCCCCGTTACGACCTCCGGGGAGATCAACGGGACGTGGAGAACGCTTAGCCGGGGCTCTGGAAGCCTCGGGCGGCTTAGAAAGTGAGGAGGAAAGCAGCCGGGGAACCGGCTGGAGGTGCTCTGGAAGCTCAGCGGGCCGCGCAAAACGCTTAGCCGGGGCTCTGGAAGCCTCGTTCGGCTTAAACAGTGAGGAGGAAAGCAGCCGTGGAACCGGCTGGAAGTGCTGTGGAGGCTCGGCGGGCCGCGTAAAATGCTTAGCCGGGGTGCTGGAAGCCTCGTTCGGCTTAAAGAGTGAGGAGTAAAGCACCATGAGGACCGTCTGGAGGTCTTCTGGAAGCACAGCGGGCCGTGGAGAACGCTTAGCCGGGGTGCTGGAAGCCTGGGCCGGCTTAGAGAGTGAGGAGTAAAGCACCATGAGGACCGGCTGGAGGTCTTCTGGAAGCACAGCGGGCCGTGGAGAACGCTTAGCCGGGGTGCTGGAAGTCGAGTAAGGCTCAGCCATCTCGTCCAAGGTGCTTACAAAGTGCATGTCCGCTCGGCTGGAGGTATTTCCGGCCACCCGGCGCGTGTGCACGGCCTCTGGGTGGCTCCGGGCCGGCTAGAATTCCGGACCGCGATCGCTAACTCGCGGGACCCTAAATGGCCCGCGGACCAGCCGGCGGGACCTCGGTGACCACCCATCCGCCTCGCGGTGGTCCCTGGCCGGGTAGAATTCCGGACCGCGATCGGTACCTCGCGGGACCCTAAATGGCCCGCGGACCAGCCGGCGGGACCTCGGTGAGCACCCATCCGCCTCGCGGTGGTTCCCGGCCGGCTAGAATTCCGGACCGCGATCGCTAACTCGCGGGACCCTAAATGGCCCGCGGACCAGCCGGCGGGACCTCGGTGAAGACCCATCCGCCTCGCGGTGGTCCCCGGCCGGCTAGAATTCCGGGCCGCGATCGGTACCTCGCGGGACCCTAAATGGCCCGCGGACCAGCCGGCGGGACCTCGGTGACCACCCATCCGCCTCGCGGTGGTCCCCGGCCGGCTAGAATTCCGGACCGCGACCGCGAACTCGCGGGACCCTAAATGGCCCGCGGACCAGCCGGCGGGACCTCGGTGACCACCCATCCGCCTCGCGGTGGTCCCCGGCCGGGTAGAATTCCGGACCGCGATCGGTACCTCGCGGGACCCTAAATGGCCCGCGGACCAGCCGGCGGGACCTCGGTGAAGACCTATCCGCCTCGCGGTGGTCCCCGGCCGGCTAGAATTCCGGGCCGCGATCGCTAACTCGCGGGACCCTAAATGGCCCGCGGACCAGCCGGCGGGACCTCGGTGACCACCCATCCGCCTCGCGGTGGTCCCCGGCCGGGTAGAATTCCGGACCGCGATCGGTACCTCGCGGGACCCTAAATGGCCCGCGGACCAGCCGGCGGGACCTCGGTGAAGACCCATCCGCCTCGCGGTGGTCCCTGGCCGGGTAGAATTCCGGACCGCGATCGGTACCTCGCGGGACCCTAAATGGCCCGCGGACCAGCCGGCGGGACCTCGGGGAAGACCCATCCGCCTCGCGGTGGTCCCTGGCCGGGTAGAATTCCGGACCGCGATCGGTACCTCGCGGGACCCTAAATGGCCCGCGGACCAGCCGGCGGGACCTCGGTGAAGACCCATCCGCCTCGCGGTGGTCCCTGGCCGGGTAGAATTCCGGACCGCGATCGGTACCTCGCGGGACCCTAAATGGCCCGCGGACCAGCCGGCGGGACCTCGGTGAAGACCCATCCGCCTCGCGGTGGTCCCCGGCCGGGTAGAATTCCGGACCGCGATCGGTACCTCGCGGGACCCTAAATGGCCCGCGGACCAGCCGGCGGGACCTCGGTGAAGACCCATCCGCCTCGCGGTGGTCCCCGGCCGGGTAGAATTCCGGACCGCGATCGGTACCTCGCGGGACCCTAAATGGCCCGCGGACCAGCCGGCGGGACCTCGGTGAAGACCCATCCGCCTCGCGGTGGTCCCCGGCCGCGTAGAATTCCGGGCCGCGATCGGTAACTCGCGGGACCCTAAATGGCCCGCGGACCAGCCGGCGGGACGTCGGTGACCACCCATCCGCCTCGCGGTGGTCCCCGGCCGGGTAGAATTCCGGACCGCGATCGGTACCTCGCGGGACCCTAAATGGCCCGCGGACCACCCGGCGGGAGCTCGGTGAAGACCCATCCGCCTCGCGGTGGTCCCCGGCCGGGTAGAATTCCGGGCCGCGATCGGTAACTCGCGGGACCCTAAATGGCCCGCGGACCAGCCGGCGGGACCTCGGTGACCACCCATCCGCCTCGCGGTGGTCCCCGGCCGGGTAGAATTCCGGACCGCGATCGGTAACTCGCGGGACCGCAATTGGCCCGCGGACCAGCCGGCGGGACGTCGGTGACCACCCATCCGCCTCGCGGTGGTCCCCGGCCGGGTAGAATTCCGGACCGCGATCGCTAACTCGCGGGACCGCAATTGGCCCGCGGACCAGCCGGCGGGACCTCGGTGACCACCCATCCGCCTCGCGGTGGTCCCCGGCCGGCTAGAATTCCGGACCGCGATCGGTAATTCGCGGGACCCTAAATGGCCCGCGGACCAGCCGGCGGGACCTCGGTGAAGACCCATCCGCCTCGCGGTGGTCCCTGGCCGGCGTGGATTCCGGACCGCGATCGGTAATTCGCGGGACCCTAAATGGCCCGCGGACCAGCCGGCGGGACCTCGGTGACCACCCATCCGCCTCGCGGTGGTCCCTTGCCGGCTAGAATTCCGGACCGCGATCGGTAATTTGCGGGACCCTAAATGGCCCGCGGACCATCCGGCGGGACCTCGGTGAAGACCCATCCGCCTCGCGGTGGTCCCTGGCCGGCTAGAATTCCGGACCGCGATCGGTACCTCGCGGGACCCTAAATGGCCCGCGGACCAGCCGGCGGGACCTCGGTGAAGACCCATCCGCCTCGCGGTGGTCCCCGGCCGGCTAGAATTCCGGACCGCGATCGGTAACTCGCGGGACCCTAAATGGCCCGCGGACCAGCCGGCGGGACCTCGGTGAAGACCCATCCGCCTCGCGGTGGTCCCCAGCCGGGTAGAATTCCGGACCGCGATCGGTACCTCGCGGGACCCTAAATGGCCCGCGGACCAGCCGGCGGGACCTCGGTGACCACCCATCCGCCTCGCGGTGGTCCCCGGCCGGGTAGAATTCCGGACCGCGATCGGTAACTCGCGGACCCTAAATGGCCCGCGGACCAGCCGGCGGGACCTCGGTGAAGACCCATCCGCCTCGCGGTGGTCCCCAGCCGGGTAGAATTCCGGACCGCGATCGGTACCTCGCGGGACCCTAAATGGCCCGCGGACCAGCCGGCGGGACCTCGGTGACCACCCATCCGCCTCGCGGTGGTCCCCGGCCGGGTAGAATTCCGGACCGCGATCGGTAACTCGCGGGACCCTAAATGGCCCGCGGACCAGCCGGCGGGACCTCGGTGAAGACCCATCCGCCTCGCGGTGGTCCCTGGCCGGGTAGAATTCCGGACCGCGATCGGTACCTCGCGGGACCCTAAATGGCCCGCGGACCAGCCGGCGGTACCTCGGTGACCACCCATCCGCCTCGCGGTGGTCCCTGGCCGGGTAGAATTCCGGACCGCGATCGGTAACTCGCGGGACCCTAAATGGCCCGCGGACCAGCCGGCGGGACCTCGGTGACCACCCATCCGCCTCGCGGTGGTCCCCGGCCGGCTAGAATTCCGGACCGCGATCGCTAACTCGCGGGACCGCAATTGGCCCGCGGACCAGCCGGCGGGACCCGCTTGACTTCCTATCCGCCTTCGCTGGTTCCCAAGTCGGCTAGAATTCCGGACCGCGATCGCTAACTCGCGGGACCGCAATTGGCCCGCGGACCAGCCGGCGGGACCCACTTGACTTCCTATCCGCCTTCGCTGGTTCCCAAGTCGGCTAGAATTCCGGACCGCAATCGCTAACTCGCGGGACCGCAATTGGCCCGCGGACCAGCCGGCGGGACCCAATCCACTTCCTATCCGCCTTCGCTGGTTCCCAAGTCGGCTAGAATTCCGGACCGCGATCGCTAACTCGCGGGACCGCAATTGGCCCGCGGACCAGCCGGCGGGACCCGCTCCACTTCCTATCCGCCTTCGCTGGTTCCCAAGTCGGCCACAAATTACGATTATTCGGCCTCTCGCTCTGGAAGTGCCATCGGCACTTGCTCGGAAAAGTGTCCGCCTCTTCTGGTTCCCTAGGTCGGCCGCCAAATGCGAAAAATCGGCCTCTACCCCGTTTGGGTACCAGGGGTAGGGTGCAGTACCAACTTTGGTCTTCAGGTGCGCCAGAGCGCGATGGTTGGTCCCACTAGTCAGCGTACTCATCGACGGTTTACTCCCCTTTCGCAAAATATAGTGGGCACGTATGTGCAGGACTGTTTATTTTTATTTTGAAAAATTTTCTAAGTGCCAGCGGACGCTGGCACACGACGTGTCCGAGCCACGATGGTGCCCAGGCCGGACAGCGACGGCGAAAAAGCCGATTCTGGAAGTTTCGAATATGCCAACGGCAAAAGCGGCGTGATGTGTCCGCCTCGGCTGGTTCTCCGGTCGGCCAGAAAAAGTGAAAATTCGGCCTCTCGCTCTGGAGGTCCGACGAACTTTGGCGAATATTTTCTAAGTGCCAACGGGTGTTGCGCCGAAATGTGTCCGACTCGGCTGGTTCCCCGAGTCGGCCCGAACGAGCGAAAATTCGGCCTCTTCGCCTGGAAGTCCGGCCGACTTTGGCGAATATTTTCTAAGTGCCAACGGGTGTTGCGCCGAAATGTGTCCGACTCGGCTGGTTCCCCGAGTCGGCCCGAACGAGCGAAAATTCGGCCTCTTCGCCTGGAAGTCCGGCCGACTTTGGCGAATATTTTCTAAGTGCCAACGGGTGTTGCGCCGAAATGTGTCCGACTCGGCTGGTTCCCCGAGTCGGCCCGAACGAGCGAAAATTCGGCCTCTTCGCCTGGAAGTCCGACGAACTTTGGCGAATATTTTCTAAGTGCCAACGGGTGTTGCGCCGAAATGTGTCCGACTCGGCTGGTTCCCCGAGTCGGCCCGAACGAGCGAAAATTCGGCCTCTTCGCCTGGAAGTCCGACGAACTTTGGCGAATATTTTCTAAGTGCCAACGGGTGTTCGGCCGTAATGTGTCCGACTCGGCTGGTGCCCCGAGTCGGCCCGAACGAGCGAAAATTCGGCCTCTTCGCCTGGAGGTCCAACGAACTTTGGCGAATATTTTCTAAGTGCCAACGGGTGTTACACCGTAATGTGTCCGACTCGGCTGGTTCCTCCGGTCGGCCCGAACGAGCGAAAATTCGGCCTCTTCGCCTGGAAGTCCGGCCGACTTGGGCGAATATTTTCTAAGTGCCAACGGGTGTTACGCCGAAATGTGTCCGACTCGGCTGGTTCCCCGAGTCGGCCAGAAAAAGTGAAAATTCGGCCTCTTCGCCTGGAAGTCCGGCCGACTTGAGCTAATATTTTCTAAGTGCCAACGGGTGTTCGGCCGTAATGTGTCCGACTCGGCTGGTTCCCCGAGTCTGCCCGAACGAGCGAAAATTCGGCCTCTCGCTCTGGAAGTCCTGCCAACTTGAGCGAATATTTTCTAAGTGCCATCGGGTCTTGCCCGGAAAAGTGTCCGACTCGGCTGGTTCCCCGAGTCGGCCCGAACGAGCGAAAATTCGGCCTCTCGCTCTGGAAGTCCTGCCAACTTGAGCGAATATTTTCTAAGTGCCAACGGCTGTTCGGCCGTAACGTGTCCGACTCGGCTGGTTCCCCGAGTCGGTCCGAACGAGCGAAAATTCGGCCTCTTGCTCTGGAAGTCCTGCCAACTTTAGCGAATATTTTCTAAGTGCCATCGGGTCTTGCCCGGAAAAGTGTCCGACTCGGCTGGTTCCCCGAGTCGGCCAGAAAAAGTGAAAATTCAGCCTCTTGCTCTGGAAGTCCTGCCAACTTGAGCGAATATTTTCTAAGTGCCATCGGGTCTTGCCCGGAAAAGTGTCCGACTCGGCTGGTTCCCCGAGTCGGCCCGAACGAGCGAAAATTCGGCCTCTTGCTCTGGAAGTCCTGCCAACTTGAGCGAATATTTTCTAAGTGCCATCGGGTCTTGCCCGGAAAAGTGTCCGACTCGGCTGGTTCCCCGAGTCGGCCCGAACGAGCGAAAATTCGGCCTCTTGCTCTGGAAGTCCTGCCAAATTGAGCGAATATTTTCTAAGTGCCAACGGGTCTTGCCCGGAAAAGTGTCCGACTCGTCTGGTTCCCCGAGTCGGCCCGACCGAGTGAAAATTCGGCCTCTCGCTCTGGAAGTCCTGTCAACTTGAGCGAATATTTTCTAAGTGCCATCGGGTCTTGCCCGGAAAAGTGTCCGACTCGGCTGGTTCCCCGAGTCGGCCCAAACGAGTGAAAATTCGGCCTCTTGCTCTGGAAGTCCTGCCAAATTGAGCGAATATTTTCTAAGTGCCAACGGGTCTTGCCCGGAAAAGTGTCCGACTCGTCTGGTTCCCCGAGTCGGCCCGACCGAGTGAAAATTCGGCCTCTCGCTCTGGAAGTCCTGTCAACTTGAGCGAATATTTTCTAAGTGCCATCGGGTCTTGCCCGGAAAAGTGTCCGACTCGGCTGGTTCCCCGAGTCGGCCCGAACGAGTGAAAATTCGGCCTCTTGCTCTGGAAGTCCTGCCAACTTGAGCGAATATTTTCTAAGTGCCATCGGGTCTTGCCCGGAAAAGTGTCCGACTCGTCCGGTTCCCTAGTTCGGCCACATAATGTGAAAATTCGGCCTCTTGCTCTGGAAGTCCTGCCAACTTGAGCGAATATTTTCTAAGTGCCATCGGGTCTTGCCCGGAAAAGTGTCCGACTCGGCTGGTTCCCCGAGTCGGCTCCGAACGAGTGAAAATTCGGCCTCTTGCTCTGGAAGTCCTGCCAACTTGAGCGAATATTTTCTAAGTGCCATCGGGTCTTGCCCGGAAAAGTGTCCGACTCGGCTGGTTCCCCGAGTCGGCCCGAGCGAGTGAAAATTCGGCCTCTTGCTCTGGAAGTCCTGCCAACTTGAGCGAATATTTTCTAAGTGCCATCGGGTCTTGCCCGGAAAAGTGTCCGACTCGTCCGGTTCCCTAGTTCGGCCACATAATGTGAAAATTCGGCCTCTTGCTCTGGAAGTCCTGCCAACTTGAGCGAATATTTTCTAAGTGCCATCGGGTCTTGCCCGGAAAAGTGTCCGACTCGTCCGGTTCCCTAGTTCGGCCACATAATGTGAAAATTCGGCCTCTTGCTCTGGAAGTCCTGCCAACTTGAGCGAATATTTTCTAAGTGCCATCGGGTCTCTCCCGGAAAAGTGTCCGACTCGGCTGGTTCCCCGGTTCGGCCACATAATGTGAAAATTCGGCCTCTTGCTCTGGAAGTCCTGCCAACTTGAGCGAATATTTTCTAAGTGCCATCGGGTCTCTCCCGGAAAAGTGTCCGCCTCGTCCGGTTCCCTAGTTCGGCCACGGAATGTGAAAATTCGGCCTCTCTGAGGTACCAGGGGTACGCATTTAGGTACCAGGGGTAGTCGCTGAGGTACCAGGGGTATGCATTTAGGTACCAGGGGAGACCACTACGGTCTGTTGGTCCCCCTAGTTAGTGTACTCATCGGTTTACTCCCCTTTCGCAAAATATAGTCGGCACGTATGTGCAGGACTGTTTATTTTTATTTTGAAAAATGTTCTAAGTGCCAACGGAAGCTGGCACACGAACTGTCCGAGCCACGATGGTGCCCAGGCCGGACAGCGACGGCGAAAAAGCCGATGTGTGTTTGATGGAAGTTTCGAATATTTTCAAAGTGCCAACGGCACTTGCGGGGTGATGTGTCCGCCTCGTCTGGTTCCCCAGGTCGGCCAGAAAAAGTGAAAATTCGGCCTCTTCTCCTGGAAGTCCGGCCAAGTTTGGCGAATATTTTCAAAGTGCCAACGGCACTTGCGGGGTGATGTGTCCGCCTCGTCTGGTTCCCCAGGTCGGCCAGAACAAGTGAAAATTCGGCCTCTTCTCCTGGAAGTCCGGCCAAGTTTGGCGAATATTTTCAAAGTGCCAACGGCACTTGCGGGGTGATGTGTCCGCCTCGTCTGGTTCCCCAGGTCGGCCAGAAAAAGCGAAAATTCGGCCTCTTCTCCTGGAAGTCCGGCCAAGTTTGGCGAATATTTTCTAAGTGCCATCGGCACTTGCGGGGTGATGTGTCCGCCTCGTCTGGTTCCCCAGGTCGGCCAGAACAAGTGAAAATTCGGCCTCTTCTCCTGGAAGTCTGGCCAAGTTTGGCGAATATTTTCAAAGTGCCAACGGCACTTGCGGGGTGATGTGTCCGCCTCGTCTGGTTCCCCAGGTCGGCCAGAACAAGTGAAAATTCGGCCTCTTCTCCTGGAAGTCTGGCCAAGTTTGGCGAATATTTTCTAAGTGCCAACGACTCGACCAGCGTAAAGTGTCCGCCTCGGCTGGTTCCCCATAACGGCCACCATAAGTGAAAATTCGGCCTCTTCTCCTGGAAGTCAAGCCAAGTTTGGCGAATATTTTCTAAGTGCCAACGACCCAACCAGCGTAAAGTGTCCGCCTCGGCTGGTTCCCCATAACGGCCACAACAAGTGAAAATTCGGCCTCTTCTCCTGGAAGTCTGGCCAAGTTTGGCGAATATTTTCTAAGTGCCAACGACCCAACCAGCGTAAAGTGTCCGCCTCGGCTGGTTCCCCATAACGGCCACAACAAGTGAAAATTCGGCCTCTTCTCCTGGAAGTCTGGCCAAGTTTGGCGAATATTTTCTAAGTGCCAACGACCCAACCAGCGTAAAGTGTCCGCCTCGGCTGGTTCCCCATAACGGCCACAACAAGTGAAAATTCGGCCTCTTCTCCTGGAAGTCTGGCCAAGTTTGGCGAATATTTTCTAAGTGCCAACGACTCAACCAGCGTAAAGTGTCCGCCTCGGCTGGTTCCCCAGGTCGGCCACCAAAAGTGAAAATTCGGCCTCTTCTCCTGGAAGTCAAGCCAAGTTTGGCAAATATTTTCTAAGTGCCAACGACTCAACCAGCGTAAAGTGTCCGCCTCGGCTGGTTCCCCATAACGGCCACCAAAAGTGAAAATTCGGCCTCTTCTCCTGGAAGTCAAGCCATGTTTGGCAAATATTTTCTAAGTGCCAACGGCTCTTGAGCCGAAAAGTGTCCGCCTCGGCTGGTTCCCCATAACGGCCATGAAAAGTGAAAATTCGGCCTCTTCTCCTGGAAGTCAAGCCAAGTTTGGCAAATATTTTCTAAGTGCCAACGACTCAACCAGCGTAAAGTGTCCGCCTCGGCTGGTTCCCCAGGTCGGCCACCAAAAGTGAAAATTCGGCCTCTTCTCCTGGAAGTCTTGCCAAGTTTGGCGAATATTTTCTAAGTGCCAACGACTCAACCAGCGTAAAGTGTCCGCCTCGGCTGGTTCCCCAGGTCGGCCACCAAAAGTGAAAATTCGGCCTCTTCTCCTGGAAGTCAAGCCAAGTTTGGCAAATATTTTCTAAGTGCCAACGACTCAACCAGCGTAAAGTGTCCGCCTCGGCTGGTTCCCCAGGTCGGTCACCAAAAGTGAAAATTCGGCCTCTTCTCCTGGAAGTCTGGCCAAGTTTGGCGAATATTTTCTGAGTGCCAACGACTCAACCAGCCTAAAGTGTCCGCCTCGGCTGGTTCCCCATAACGGCCACCAAAAGTGAAAATTCGGCCTCTTCTCCTGGAAGTCAAGCCAAGTTTGGCAAATATTTTCTAAGTGCCAACGACTCAACCAGCGCAAAGTGTCCGCCTCGGCTGGTTCCCCATAACGGCCATGAAAAGTGAAAATTCGGCCTCTTCTCCTGGAAGTCAAGCCAAGTTTGGCAAATATTTTCTAAGTGCCAACGACTCAACCAGCGTAAAGTGTCCGCCTCGGCTGGTTCCCCAGGTCGGCCACCAAAAGTGAAAATTCGGCCTCTTCTCCTGGAAGTCTTGCCAAGTTTGGCGAATATTTTCTAAGTGCCAACGACTCAACCAGCGTAAGTGTCCGCCTCGGCTGGTTCCCCAGGTCGGCCACCAAAAGTGAAAATTCGGCCTCTTCTCCTGGAAGTCAAGCCAAGTTTGGCAAATATTTTCTAAGTGCCAACGACTCAACCAGCGTAAAGTGTCCGCCTCGGCTGGTTCCCCAGGTCGGTCACCAAAAGTGAAAATTCGGCCTCTTCTCCTGGAAGTCAAGCCAAGTTTGGCAGATATTTTCTAAGTGCCAACGACTCAACCAGCGTAAAGTGTCCGCCTCGGCTGGTTCCCCAGGTCGGCCACCAAAAGTGAAAATTCGGCCTCTTCTCCTGGAAGTCAAGCCAAGTTTGGCAAATATTTTCTAAGTGCCAACGACTCAACCAGCGTAAAGTGTCCGCCTCGGCTGGTTCCCCATAACGGCCACCAAAAGTGAAAATTCGGCCTCTTCTCCTGGAAGTCAAGCCATGTTTGGCAAATATTTTCTAAGTGCCAACGGCTCTTGAGCCGAAAAGTGTCCGCCTCGGCTGGTTCCCCATAACGGCCACCAAAAGTGAAAATTCGGCCTCTTCTCCTGGAAGTCAAGCCAAGTTTGGCAAATATTTTCTAAGTGCCAACGGCTCTTGAGCCGAAAAGTGTCCGCCTCGGCTGGTTCCCCAGGTCGGCCACCAAAAGTGAAAATTCGGCCTCTTCTCCTGGAAGTCAAGCCAAGTTTGGCAAATATTTTCTAAGTGCCAACGGCTCTTGAGCCGAAAAGTGTCCGCCTCGGCTGGTTCCCGCGGTCGGCCTTCAAAAGCGAAAATTCGGCCTCTTCCCCTGGTAGCCCTGCCAACTTGTGCGAATTTTTTCTAAGTGCCAACGGCTCTTGAGCCGAAAAGTGTCCGCCTCGGCTGGTTCCCTCGGTCGGCCCCAAAAAGCGAAAATTCGGCCTCTCCCTCTTTAGGTACCAGGGGCTGGGGTACCAGGGGGAGGGTGCAGTACCAACTTTGGTCTTCAGGTGCGCCAGAGTACGCTAAATGGTCCCCCTAGTCAGCGTACTCATCAACGATTTACCCCCCTTTCGCAAAATATAGTCAGAACGAGCATGGGGGGCGCATAATTTACCCCACAAAATGAAAGGGCCCGGTGCCGAGCGCTTGGTCATGGCCGCCAGCAGCGCCCCTTGCTCGGTGGGAACACAACACGCAGGGTTGCACAGCACCCTGGAAGGCACACAGAGAGAGAGAGAAAAATTTTCTAAGTGCCTCTCTTGACGAAAAATGTCTAAGTGCCTCTCTTGACGAAAAATTTCTAAGTGCCACAGCGCTCGAAAATTTCCTAAGTGCGAGCACGGCTGTGAAATATTCAAAGTACAAGGAACGCTGGCAGAATCGCTCGACGGCCGTCTGCTCCCGGCGGCCGCCGTGAAGTCTCCCCTCCCGGGGACGGCTGTCTGCTCCCGGCAGCCGTCCTTAACCCCCTCCCCACACGTTGGCCGAACACCAGCCGAGGGCGAAAGGCTCGCGGTGTGGAAGGATCGTGGCCACGGCTAATCTAGCGATGCCCGCGTTGGACGGTCACACCGCACGACAGAGCGGGGCCTGCATCCGGCGCGAGGCGGCCTTCAGGCACGTGGTTCGAGACGACCTCACCCGCCCTAGCCCGGAGCGGAAAGACTTTTACAAGTCCAAGGAACAATGGCAGAATGGGAGGACCGGCCGCCTCCTTAAACACAGGCCGGAGAGATGGAGCGGGATCAGCGGCCCGCGCATTGAGCGAACACCGGCCGAGGGCGAAAGGCTCGCGGTGTGGAAGGATCGTGGCCACGGCTAATCTAGCGATGCCCGCGTTGGACGGTCACACCGCACGACAGAGCGGGGCCTGCATCCGGCGCGAGGCGGCCTTCAGGCACGTGGTTCGAGGCGACCTCACCCGCCCTAGCCCGGAGCGGAAAGACTTTTCAAAGTCCAAGGAACACACTGGCAGAATCTCTCGACGGCCGTCTGCTCCCGGCGGCCGCCGTGAAGTCTCCCCTCCCGGGGACGGCTGTCTGCTCCCGGCAGCCGTCCATAACCCCCTCCCCACACGTTGGCCGAACATCAGCCGAGGGCGAAAGGCTCGCGGTGTGGAAGGATCGTGGCCACGGCTAATCTAGCGATGCCCGCGTTGGACGGTCACACCGCACGACAGAGCGGGGCCTGCATCCGGCGCGAGGCGGCCTTCAGGCACGTGGTTCGAGACGACCTCACCCGCCCTAGCCCGGAGCGGAAAGACTTTTACAAGTCCAAGGAACAATGGCAGAATGGGAGGACCGGCCGCCTCCTTAAACACAGGCCGGAGAGACGGAGCGGGATCAGCGGCCCGCGCGGAGGGTCTTTAAAATGTACAAAGTCCTAGGAACAATGGCAGAATCGCTCGACGGCCGTCTGCTCCCGGCGGCCGCGGTGAAGGGACTGTACACCCCACCCGGGGACGGCTGTCTGCTCCCGGCAGCCGTCCTTCCCCCCCTCCCCACACGTTGGCCGAACATCAGCCGAGGGCGAAAGGCTCGCGGTGTGGAAGGATCGTGGCCACGGCTAATCTAGCGATGCCCACGTTGGACGGTCACACCGCACGACAGAGCGGGGCCTGCATCCGGCGTGAGGCGGCCTTCAGGCACGTGGTTCGAGACGACCTCACCCGCCCTAGCCCGGAGCGGAAAGACTTTGAAATATTCAAAGTCCAAGGAACACTGGCAGAATGGGAGGACCGGCCGCCTCCTTAAACACAGGCCGGAGCGACCGAGCGGGATCAGCGGCCCGCGCGGAGGGTCTTTAAAATGTACAAAGTCCTAGGAACAATGGCAGAATCGCTCGACGGCCGTCTGCTCCCGGCGGCCGCGGTGAAGGGACTGTACACCCCACCCGGGGACGGCTGTCTGCTCCCGGCAGCCGTCCTTCCCCCCAAACCCACACGTTGACCGACACCGGCCGAGGGCGAAAGGCTCGCGGTGTGGAAGGATCGTGGCCACGGCTAATCTAGCGATGCCCGCGTTGGACGGTCACACCGCACGACAGAGCGGGGCCTGCATCCGGCGCGAGGCGGCCTTCAGGCACGTGG
>NW_028284186.1:42500-48430 GCF_059516105.1 Syngnathus floridae | reverse complement strand
TCCGCCTCGTCTGGTTCCCCAGGTCGGCCAGAACAAGTGAAAATTCGGCCTCTTCTCCTGGAAGTCTGGCCAAGTTTGGCGAATATTTTCTAAGTGCCAACGACTCAACAGCCGTAAAGTGTCCGCCTCGGCTGGTTCCCCATAACGGCCAGAACAAGTGAAAATTCGGCCTCTTCTCCTGGAAGTCTGGCCAAGTTTGGCGAATATTTTCTAAGTGCCAACGACTCAACCAGCGTAAAGTGTCCGCCTCGGCTGGTTCCCCATAACGGCCAGAACAAGTGAAAATTCGGCCTCTTCTCCTGGAAGTCTGGCCAAGTTTGGCGAATATTTTCTAAGTGCCAACGACTCAACCAGCCTAAAGTGTCCGCCTCGGCTGGTTCCCCAGGTCGGGTACCACAAGTGAAAATTCGGCCTCTTCTCCTGGAAGTCTGGCCAAGTTTGGCGAATATTTTCTGAGTGCCAACGACTCAACCAGCCTAAAGTGTCCGCCTCGGCTGGTTCCCCATAACGGCCACCAAAAGTGAAAATTCGGCCTCTTCTCCTGGAAGTCAAGCCAAGTTTGGCAAATATTTTCTAAGTGCCAACGACTCAACCAGCGCAAAGTGTCCGCCTCGGCTGGTTCCCCATAACGGCCATGAAAAGTGAAAATTCGGCCTCTTCTCCTGGAAGTCAAGCCAAGTTTGGCAAATATTTTCTAAGTGCCAACGACTCAACCAGCGTAAAGTGTCCGCCTCGGCTGGTTCCCCAGGTCGGCCACCAAAAGTGAAAATTCGGCCTCTTCTCCTGGAAGTCTTGCCAAGTTTGGCGAATATTTTCTAAGTGCCAACGACTCAACCAGCGTAAAGTGTCCGCCTCGGCTGGTTCCCCAGGTCGGCCACCAAAAGTGAAAATTCGGCCTCTTCTCCTGGAAGTCAAGCCAAGTTTGGCAAATATTTTCTAAGTGCCAACGACTCAACCAGCGTAAAGTGTCCGCCTCGGCTGGTTCCCCAGGTCGGTCACCAAAAGTGAAAATTCGGCCTCTTCTCCTGGAAGTCTGGCCAAGTTTGGCGAATATTTTCTGAGTGCCAACGACTCAACCAGCCTAAAGTGTCCGCCTCGGCTGGTTCCCCATAACGGCCACCAAAAGTGAAAATTCGGCCTCTTCTCCTGGAAGTCAAGCCAAGTTTGGCAAATATTTTCTAAGTGCCAACGACTCAACCAGCGCAAAGTGTCCGCCTCGGCTGGTTCCCCATAACGGCCATGAAAAGTGAAAATTCGGCCTCTTCTCCTGGAAGTCAAGCCAAGTTTGGCAAATATTTTCTAAGTGCCAACGACTCAACCAGCGTAAAGTGTCCGCCTCGGCTGGTTCCCCAGGTCGGCCACCAAAAGTGAAAATTCGGCCTCTTCTCCTGGAAGTCTTGCCAAGTTTGGCGAATATTTTCTAAGTGCCAACGACTCAACCAGCGTAAAGTGTCCGCCTCGGCTGGTTCCCCAGGTCGGCCACCAAAAGTGAAAATTCGGCCTCTTCTCCTGGAAGTCAAGCCAAGTTTGGCAAATATTTTCTAAGTGCCAACGACTCAACCAGCGTAAAGTGTCCGCCTCGGCTGGTTCCCCAGGTCGGTCACCAAAAGTGAAAATTCGGCCTCTTCTCCTGGAAGTCAAGCCAAGTTTGGCAGATATTTTCTAAGTGCCAACGACTCAACCAGCGTAAAGTGTCCGCCTCGGCTGGTTCCCCAGGTCGGCCACCAAAAGTGAAAATTCGGCCTCTTCTCCTGGAAGTCAAGCCAAGTTTGGCAAATATTTTCTAAGTGCCAACGACTCAACCAGCGTAAAGTGTCCGCCTCGGCTGGTTCCCCATAACGGCCACCAAAAGTGAAAATTCGGCCTCTTCTCCTGGAAGTCAAGCCATGTTTGGCAAATATTTTCTAAGTGCCAACGGCTCTTGAGCCGAAAAGTGTCCGCCTCGGCTGGTTCCCCATAACGGCCACCAAAAGTGAAAATTCGGCCTCTTCTCCTGGAAGTCAAGCCAAGTTTGGCAAATATTTTCTAAGTGCCAACGGCTCTTGAGCCGAAAAGTGTCCGCCTCGGCTGGTTCCCCAGGTCGGCCACCAAAAGTGAAAATTCGGCCTCTTCTCCTGGAAGTCAAGCCAAGTTTGGCAAATATTTTCTAAGTGCCAACGGCTCTTGAGCCGAAAAGTGTCCGCCTCGGCTGGTTCCCGCGGTCGGCCTTCAAAAGCGAAAATTCGGCCTCTTCCCCTGGTAGCCCTGCCAACTTGTGCGAATTTTTTCTAAGTGCCAACGGCTCTTGAGCCGAAAAGTGTCCGCCTCGGCTGGTTCCCTCGGTCGGCCCCAAAAAGCGAAAATTCGGCCTCTCCCTCTTTAGGTACCAGGGGCTGGGGTACCAGGGGGAGGGTGCAGTACCAACTTTGGTCTTCAGGTGCGCCAGAGTACGCTAAATGGTCCCCCTAGTCAGCGTACTCATCAACGATTTACCCCCCTTTCGCAAAATATAGTCAGAACGAGCATGGGGGGCGCATAATTTACCCCACAAAATGAAAGGGCCCGGTGCCGAGCGCTTGGTCATGGCCGCCAGCAGCGCCCCTTGCTCGGTGGGAACACAACACGCAGGGTTGCACAGCACCCTGGAAGGCACAAAGAGAGTGAAAAATTTTCTAAGTGTCACTCTTGACGAAAAATGTCTAAGTGCCTCTCTTGACGAAAAATTTCTAAGTGCCACGCTTGACGAAAAATGTCTAAGTGCCACAGCGCTCGAAAATTTCCTAAGTGCGAGCACGGCTGTGAAATATTCAAAGTACAAGGAACGCTGGCAGAATCTCTCGACGGCCGTCTGCTCCCGGCGGCCGCCGTGAAGTCTCCCCTCCCGGGGACGGCTGTCTGCTCCCGGCAGCCGTCCTTAACCCCCTCCCCACACGTTGGACGAACACCAGCCGAGGGCGAAAGGCTCGCGGTGTGGAAGGATCGTGGCCACGGCTAATCTAGCGATGCCCGCGTTGGACGGTCACACCGCACGACAGAGCGGGGCCTGCATCCGGCGCGAGGCGGCCTTCAGGCACGTGGCTCGAGACGACCTCACCCGCCCTAGCCCGGAGCGGAAAGACTTTGAAATTTTCAAAGTCCAAGGAACACTGGCAGAATGGGAGGACCGGCCGCCTCCTTAAACACAGGCCGGAGAGATGGAGCGGGATCAGCGGCCCGCGCGTTGAGCGAACACCGGCCGAGGGCGAAAGGCTCGCGGTGTGGAAGGATCGTGGCCACGGCTAATCTAGCGATGCCCGCGTCGGACGGTCACACCGCACGACAGAGCGGGGCCTGCATCCGGCGCGAGGCGGCCTTCAGGCACGTGGTTCGAGACGACCTCACCCGCCCTAGCCCGGAGCGGAAAGACTTTGAAATAGTCAAAGTCCAAGGAACACTGGCAGAATCTCTCGACGGCCGTCTGCTCCCGGCGGCCGCCGTGAAGTCTCCCCTCCCGGGGACGGCTGTCTGCTCCCGGCAGCCGTCCATAACCCCCTCCCCACACGTTGGTTGAACATCAGCCGAGGGCGAAAGGCTCGCGGTGTGGAAGGATCGTGGCCACGGCTAATCTAGCGATGCCCGCGTTGGACGGTCACACCGCACGACAGAGCGGGGCCTGCATCCGGCGCGAGGCGGCCTTCAGGCACGTGGTTCGAGACGACCTCACCCGCCCTAGCCCGGAGCGGAAAGACTTTTCAAAGTCCAAGGAACACTGGCAGAATGGGAGGACCGGCCGCCTCCTTAAACACAGGCCGGAGCGACCGAGCGGGATCAGCGGCCCGCGCGCAGGGTCTTTGAAATGTACAAAGTCCTAGGGACAATGGCAGAATCGCTCGACGGCCGTCTGCTCCCGGCGGCCGCGGTGAAGGGACTGTACACCCCACCCGGGGACGGCTGTCTGCTCCCGGCAGCCGTCCTTCCCCCCCACCCCACACGTTGACCGACACCGGCCGAGGGCGAAAGGCTCGCGGTGTGGAAGGATCGTGGCCACGGCTAATCTAGCGATGCCCGCGTTGGACGGTCACACCGCACGACAGAGCGGGGCCTGCATCCGGCGCGAGGCGGCCTTCAGGCACGTGGTTCGAGACGACCTCACCCGCCCTAGCCCGGAGCGAAAAGACTTTGAAATATTCAAAGTCCAAGGAACACTGGCAGAATGGGAGGACCGGCCGCCTCCTTAAACACAGGCCGGAGCGACCGAGCGGGATCAGCGGCCCGCGCGGAGGGTCTTTAAAATGTACAAAGTCCTAGGAACAATGGCAGAATCGCTCGACGGCCGTCTGCTCCCGGCGGCCGCGGTGGAAGGACTGTACACCCCACCCGGGGACGGCTGTCTGCTCCCGGCAGCCGTCCTTCCCCCCCACCCACACGTTGACCGACACCGGCCGAGGGCGAAAGGCTCGCGGTGTGGAAGGATCGTGGCCACGGCTAATCTAGCGATGCCCGCGTTGGACGGTCACACCGCACGACAGAGCGGGGCCGCATCTGGCGCGAGGCGGCCTTCAGGCACGTGGTTCGAGACGACCTCACCCGCCCTAGCCCGGAGCGGAAAGACTTTGAAATTTTCAAAGTCCAAGGAACACTGGCAGAATGGGAGGACCGGCCGCCTCCTTAAACACAGGCCGGGCGAAAAATATGCGAATGTTGGGCGGAAAGACTTTGAAATATTCAAAGTCCAAGGAACACTGGCAGAATGGGAGGACCGGCCGCCTCCTTAAACACAGGCCGGGCGAAAAATATGCGAATGTTGGGTCTCATCCAAGAAAGGGAGTTACCGGCCGCCTCCTTAAACACAGGCCGGGCGAAAAATATGCGAATGGTCCATCCAAGGAAGGAGGAGCGGCCGCCTCCTTAAACACAGGCCGGAGAGATGGAGCGGGATCAGCGGCCCGCGAACTGAGCGGCCGAGGGCGAAAGGCTCGCGGTGTGGAAGGATCGTGGCCACGGCTAATCTAGCGATGCCCGCGTTGGACGGTCACACCGCACGACAGAGCGGGGCCTGCATCCGGCGCGAGGCGGCCTTCAGGCACGTGGTTCGAGACGACTTCACCCGCCCTAGCCCGGAGCTGAAACTCTGCGAATGTTAACATCCAAGGATGGAGGCAACGGCCGTCTCGTTAAGCTGAGGCCGGAGGAAAGTCTGCGGATTCGGGGCATCCAAGGCAGATGGAGGTGCCGGCCGCCTCGGTAAACAGAGGCCGGACCGACCGACATGCGACCATGACCCGCCTTGGTAGGGCCCCCACCGGCCCCGGCTAGCGCCGGCGTTGGGTGGACGGTTCCTCCCCACTTGCGGGTCGCCCTCTAGCGCTACGGCCGCCGCGCGAGCGCGCGCTCCGACGCCGCCCCCGCAGGCCTAGCGCGAGCCGTACGGCAGCGAGACCGAGACGCCCCGATTCCACGCACGCACCTAGCGGCCATCAACGGAGGCCGAGCGCGCGATCCGACTCGCGGCACGCCACGTGGGCGTCCGCCGGCCGCGCCGGTCTACCGCGAAAGATGTTTCTCAAACCCTCGCCTAACCTAGGGACGGCTATCTCGGGAAGCCGCCCCCGCATCTGCACCTATCCGCTAAGCCCTCCCGACCACCGCGAAGCGGGAGGACGTCTATCGTGGCCGCCGGGGCGTATGACCCCTCCGCGTGAGGCGTGCGGGCTCGGGTGGGCCGCAACGACCGAGTCTGACTCGGACGGGGCGCAGCTTCCCTCCCGGTCGCAGCATCAAGCGCCGATCGCGCGACGTCACCAGCCCCCCGGGACGGTTCGTCGGGAGCACGGTACAGGCACGTAGCTCACTCTCCAGCTGGCCGCAGCGGGCCGCACCGACCGAGTCTGACTCGGCCGGGGCGCAGCTTCCCGTCTGGGTGACAGCGGCGACGAGCTGCGACTGTTGGCCGCCGCCCCTTCGTCCTTCCC
>NW_028284186.1:10000-32500 GCF_059516105.1 Syngnathus floridae | reverse complement strand
GACACCGACGGAGGCAACGTCCCCCTCCTGCGGTGACAAAAAAAATCCACTCCTGGTACCTAAAATTTTCTTCAGCGGCGGGCCCCGGGCCTAAACTTTCTCCGGGCCGCGCAACACGCACTCTCCGCCAGACACCGACGGAGGCAACGTCCCCCTCCTGCGGTGACAAAAAAAATCCACCCCTGGTACCTAAAATTTTCTCCAGCGGCGGGCCCTTGGCTGAAACTTTCTCCGGGCCGCGCAACACGCACTTTGCGTCGGACGCCGGTCCCAAAGCGCCACCCCGGACCACCACAAGGCTACAGCCACCATCCCCAAGCGCCACCCCCGACCGCGACAAGTCGACCGCCACCAGGCGACCACCACCACCACCATCCCCAAGCGCCACCCCCGACCGCCACCAGGCGACAGCCACCATCCCCAAGCGCCACCCCCGACCGCCACCAGGCGACAGCCACCATCCCCAAGCGCCACCCCCGACCGCCACAAGGCGACCGCCACCATCCCCAAGCGCCACCCCCGACCGCCACCCCCCGACCGCCACAAGGCGACCGCCACCATCCCCAAGCGCCACCCCCCGACCGCCACCCCCCGACCGCCACAAGGCGACCGCCACAAGGCGACCGCCACCATCCCCAAGCGCCACCCCCCGACCGCCACCCCCCGACCGCCACCCCCCGACCGCCACAAGGCGACCGCCACCATCCCCAAGCGCCACCCCCCGACCGCCACCCCCCGACCGCCACAAGGCGACCGCCACAAGGCGACCGCCACAAGGCGACCGCCACCATCCCCAAGCGCCACCCCCGACCGCCACCCCCCGACCGCCACAAGGCGACCGCCACCATCCCCAAGCGCCACCCCCCGACCGCCACCCCCCGACCGCCACAAGGCGACCGCCACCATCCCCAAGCGCCACCACCCCGACCGCCACCCCCCGACCGCCACCCCCCGACCGCCACCAGCCGACTGCCACCAGCCGACCGCCACCAGCCGACCGCCACCAGCCGTTCGCGGTGTGCGCCTCCGGCGCCACCGGTCCCAAGCACCATCCCCAAGCACCATCCCCGACCGCCACCCCCCGACCGCCACCCCCCGACCGCCACCAGCCGACTGCCACCAGCCGACCGCCACCAGCCGACCGCCACCAGCCGACCGCCACCAGCCGTTCGCGGTGTGCGCCTCCGGCGCCACCGGTCCCAAGCACCATCCCCAAGCACCATCCCCGACCGCCACCCCCCGACCGCCACCCCCCGACCGCCACCAGCCGACCGCCACCAGCCGACCGCCACCAGCCGACCGCCACCAGCCGTTCGCGGTGTGCGCCTCCGGCGCCACCGGTCCCCAAGCACCATCCCCAAGCACCATCCCCGACCGCCACCCCCCGACCGCCACCAGCCGACCGCCACCCAGCGACCGCCACCCGCCGTTCGCGGTGTGCGCCGTTATCCGCCTCTCGGTGGTCCTTGCCGGGCGTGGGTCGGCGTCCACTGTCGGTACGTTACGGGACCATAATTGGCCCGCGGACCAGCCGGCGGGGCTCTCTTGAAAGCTTACCCGCCTTCGCTGGTTCCCTGGTGGGCCGCGAGTGGCGAGAATTCGGCCTCTTCGCCCGGAGCACTGCTCAACTTTTGCGAAAATGCACTAAGTGCCAAAGCCCATTCATTTACAACGGCGTGTCCGCCAGAGGGCGCATTTCCCGCCGCGGACCGGCCGGCGGGGCTCGTCGGAGAGCGTGTCCACCTCTCGGTGGTTCCTGCCGGGCGTGGGTCGGCGTCCGCTGTAGGTAGGTGACGGGACCATAATTGGCCCGCGGACCAGCCGGCGGGGCTCTCTTGAAAGCCTACCCGCCTTCGCTGGTTCCCCGGTCGGCCACGAGTAGCGAGAATTCGGCCTCTTCGCCCGGAGCGCGGCTCAACTTATTCGAAAATGCACTAAGTGCCAAAGCCCATTCATTTACAACGGCGTGTCCGCCAGAGGGCGCATTTCCCGCCGCGGACCGGCCGGCGGGGCTCGTCGGAGAGCGTGTCCGCCTCTCGGTGGTCCTTGCCGGGCGTGGGTCGGCGTCCGCTGTCGGTACTTTACGGGACCACGTTCGGCCCGCGGACCAGCCGGCGGGGCTCTCTTGAAAGCTTACCCGCCTTCGCTGGTTCCCCGGTCGGCCGCGAGTAGCGAGAATTCGGCCTCTTCGCCCGGAGCGCGGCTCAACTTTTGCGAAAATGCACTAAGTGCCAAAGCCCATTCATTTACAACGGCGTGTCCGCCAGAGGGCGCATTTCCCGCCGCGGACCGGCCGGCGGGGCTCGTCGGAGAGCGTGTCCGCCTCTGGGTGGTCCTTGCCGGGCGTGGATCGGCGTCCGCTGTCGGTAGGTGACGGGACCACGTTCGGCCCGCGGACCAGCCGGCGGGGCTCCATAGAAAGCTTACCCGCCTTCGCTGGTTCCCCGGTCGGCCACTAGTAGCGAGAATTCGGCCTCTTCACCTGGAGCCCGGAGCGACTTTTGCCAAATTTTTTCTAAGTGCCAAGGGCTCTCGCGCCGCGATGCGTCCGCCTCTGCTGGTTCCCCGGTCGGCCACGAGTGGCGAGAATTCGGCCTCTTCACCTGGAGCGCGGAGCGACTTTTGCCCAATTTTTTCGAAGTGCCAAGGGCTCTTGCGCCGTGATGCGTCCGCCTCTGCTGGTTCCCCGGTCGGCCACGAGTAGCGAGAATTCGGCCTCTTCACCTGGAGCGCGGCTCGACTTTTGCCAATTTTTTTCTAAGTGCCAAGGGCTCTTGCGCCGTGATGCGTCCGCCTCTGCTGGTTCCCCGGTCGGCCGCGAGTGGCGAGAATTCGGCCTCTTCACCCGGAGCCCGGGCCGACTTCCGCCGATATGATCACATCATGATCCTATAGCAAGTGTCGTATAACATGATGTACAAAATAAATATATAAATATTAACATCACCTATAAACATTAAATATATAAATATTAACATCACCTATGAACTTGATGAATACAATGTTTATAACCGAATGCTCATTTTATATTATTTGGCTGTAAATGCGATCATATGTAGTATATATCATGTATTTATCCACGAACCGTTAAAGAGATGTCAAGTGAGGCTACCTTAAGAGAGTCATAGTTACTCCCGCCGTTTACCCGCGTCTGTGCGAGAGGCGGTGTAATTTCTCTCCGTGTCCGCTGGAGGGAGGTATTTCCCCGTTACGACCTCCGGGAAGATCACCGGGACGCGGAGAACGCTTAGCCGGGGCTCTGGAAGCCTCGTTCGGCTTAGAAAGTGAGGTGGAAAGCACTCGGGGAACCGGCTGGGGGTGCTGGGGAAGTTCAGCGGGCCGCGTAAAACGTTTAGCCGGGGCTCTGGAAGCCTTCTCGGGCGTCAAGAGTGAGGAGGAAAGCACCCGTGGAACCGGCTGGAGGTGCTGTGGAAGTTCAGCGGGCCGCGTAAAACGCTTAGCCGGGGCTCTGGAAGCCTCGTTCGGCTTATAAAGTGAGGAGGAAAGCACCCGTGGAACCGGCTGGAGGTGCTGTGGAAGTTCAGCGGGCCGCGTAAAACGCTTAGCCGAGGCTCTGGAAGCCTCGTTCGGCTTAAAGAGTGAGGAGTGAAGCACCCGGAGAACCGGCTGGAAGTGCTGTGGAGGCTCGGCGGGCCGCGTAAAACGCTCAGCCGGGGCTCTGGAAGCCTCCTCGGGGGTCAAGAGTTAGGAGAAAAAGCACCCCCGAGAACCGGCCGGGTCCTCCACGAACCGTGAAAAAGATGTCGAGTGCCGCTACCTTAAGAGAGTCATAGTTACTCCCGCCGTTTGGCCGAAGGTGTATTTACTCGCCGTGTCCGCTGGAGGGAGGTATTTCCCCGCTCCAACGTCACCGGCGGCTTCCGAACGTCTCCCCGAGCGCTCGGAAGTCCGCGCGTGGGGGAGAAGCGGGCCGTGCGAGGTACCGGGTGGAGCTGGACCGTCACCGGGTCCGCTCGTCGTGCGCACCGGCCGCTGGAAGTCGAATAAAGCTCCGCGATCTCATCCGCGGAGCTTGTAAAGTGCAGATCCGCTGGGCTGGAGCTATTTTGGGCCACTTGGCGCGCGCGCACGGCCTCCCGGAGGTGCCGGGTGGAGTGCGCGAGCGCACCGGCCGCTGGAAGTCGCATAAAGCTCCGCGATCTCATCCGCGGTGCTTGTAAACAGCCGATCCGGTCGGCTAGGAGCTATTTTCGGCCACTTGCGCATGCGCACGGCCTCCCGGAGGTTCCGGGCGGCGTGCGAAAGCGCACGGGCCGCTGGAAGTCGAATAATGCTCCGCGATCTCATCCGCGGTGCTTGTAAAGTGCAGATCCGGTCGTCTTGGAGCTATTTTCGGCCACTTGCGCGCGCGCACGGCCTCCCGGAGGTTCCGGGCGGCGTGCGTAAGCGCACGGGCCGCTGGAAGTCGAATAATGCTCCGCGATCTCATCCGCGGTGCTTACAACTAGCCGATCCGGTCGGCCTGGAGCTATTTTCGGCCACTTGGCCCGCGCGCACGGCCTCCCGGCTGTCCCGGTGGTCCCGCTCGCCTCCGCGGACGGTTAAAAAAATCTCAAGTGAGCCTACCTTAAGAGAGTGACAGTTACTCCCGCCGTTTGGCCGCTCAGAGTGCCATCGGACGCGCAGCAACGCGAGTGTGCGCTAAGTGCGAGAGGTGGCGTATTTACCCGCCGTGTCCGCTAGAGGGAGGTATTTCCCCGTTACAAGCTCCGGGAAGATCAGCGGGACGCGGAGAACGCTTAGCCGGGGCTCTGGAAGCCTCCTCGGGCGTCAATAGTTGGGAAGAAAGCACCCCGAGGACCGGCCGGAGCTCCTCCGGACGCTCGGCGGGCCGCGGAAAACGCTTAGCCGGGGCTCTGGAAGCCTCCTCGGGCGTCATGAGTGAGGAGGGAAGCACCCGTGGAACCGGCTGGAGGTGCTGTGGAAGCTCAGCGGGCCGCGTAAAACGCTTAGCCGGGGCTCTGGAAGCCTCCTCGGGGGTCGAGAGTTAGGAGGAAAGCCCCATGAGAACCGGCTGGAGGTGCGGTGGAAGCTCAGCGGGCCGCGTAAAACGCTTAGCCGGGGCTCTGGAAGCCTCCTCGGGCGTCATGAGTGAGGAGGGAAGCACCCGTGGAACCGGCTGGAGGTGCTGTGGAAGCTCAGCGGGCCGCGTAAAACGCTTAGCCGGGGCTCTGGAAGCCTCCTCGGGGGTCGAGAGTTAGGAGAAAAAGCACCCCCGAGAACCGGCCGGGTCGTCCACGAACCGCGAAAAAGATGTCGAGTGCCGCTACCTTAAGAGAGTCATAGTTACTCCCGCCGTTTGGCCGAAGGTGTATTTACTCGCCGTGTCCGCTGGAGGGAGGTATTTCCCCGCTCCAACGTCACCGGCGGCTTCCGAACGTCTCCCCGAGCGCTCGGAAGTCCGCGCGGGGGGGAGAAGCGGGCCGTGCGAGGTACCGGGTGGAGCTGGACCGTCACCGGGTCCGCTCGTCGTGCGCGCCGGCCGCTGGAAGTCGAAAAAAGCTCCGCGATCTCATCCGCGGAGTGCAGATCCGCTGGGCTGGAGCTATTTTGGGCCACTTGGCGCGCGCGCACGGCCTCCCGGAGGTGCCGGGTGGAGTGCGCGAGCGCACCGGCCGCTGGAAGTCGGATAAAGCTCCTTGATCTCATCCGCGGTGCTTGTAAACAGCCGATCCGCTGGGCTGGAGCTATTTTGGGCCACTTGCGCATGCGCACGGCCTCCCGGAGGTGCCGGGTGGAGTGCGCGAGCGCACCGGCCGCTGGAAGTCGGATAAAGCTCCGCGATCTCATCCGCGGAGCTTGTAAAGTGCAGATCCGGTCGGCTAGGAGCTATTTTCGGCCACTTGCGCATGCGCACGGCCTCCCGGAGGTTCCGGGCGGCGTGCGTAAGCGCACCGGCCGCTGGAAGTCGAATAATGCTCCGCGATCTCATCCGCGGAGCTTGTAAAGTGCAGATCCGCTGGGCTGGAGCTATTTTCGGCCACTTGGCCCGCGCGCACGGCCTCCCGGCTGTCCCGGTGGTCCCGGTCGCCTCCGCGGACGGTTAAAAAAAATCTCAGGTGAGCCTACCTTAAGAGAGTGACAGTTACTCCCGCCGTTTGGCCGCTCAAAGTGCCACCGGACGCGCAGCAACGCGAGTGTGCGCTAAGTGCGAGAGCTGGCGTATTTACCCGCCGTGTCCGCTAGAGGGAGGTATTTCCCCGTTACAAGCTCCGGGAAGATCAGCGGGACGCGGAGAACGCTTAGCCGGGGCTCTGGAAGCCTCGGGCGGCTTAGAAAGTGAGGCGGAAAGCACTCGGGGAACCGGCTGGAGGTGCTCTGGAAGTTCAGCGGGCCGCGCAAAACGCTTAGCCGGGGCTGTGGAAGCCTCCTTCGGCTTAGAAAATGAGGCGGAAAGCCTCATGAGAACCGGCTGGAGGTGCGGTGGGAGCTCAGCGGGCCGCGTAAAACGCTTAGCCGAGGCTCTGGAAGCCTCCTCGGGCGTCAAGAGTGAGGAGGAAAGCACCCGGAGAATGACATTTTGATATGATTTGACTATAAATGCGATCATATGTAGTATATATCATATATTTATCCACGAACCGTTCAAAAAAATCTCAAGTGAGCCTACCTTAAGAGAGTGACAGTTACTCCCGCATTTTGGCTACTCAAAGTGCCATCAGACGCGCAGCAACGCGAGTGTGCGCTAAGTGCGAGAGCTGGCGTATTTACCCGCCGTGTCCGCTAGAGGGAGGTAATTCCCCGTTACGACCTCCGGGAAGATCACCGGGACGCGGAGAACGCTTTGCCGGGGCTCTGGAAGCCTCGGGCGGCTTAGAAAGTGAGGAGGAAAGCAGCCGGGGAACCGGCTGGAGGTGCTCTGGAAGTTCAGCGGGCCGCGCAAAACGTTTAGCCGGGGCTCTGGAAGCCTCGGGCGGCTTATTAAGTGAGGAGGAAAGCAGCCGTGGAACCGGCTGGAGGTGCTCTGGAAGCTCAGCGGGCCGCGTAAAACGCTTAGCCGGAGTGCTGGAAGCCTCCTCGGGCGTCAAGAATGAGGAGGAAAGCACCCGTGGAACCGGCTGGAGGTGCTCCGGAAGCTCAGCGGGCCGCGTAAAACGCTTAGCCGGGGCTCTGGAAGCCTCGTTCGGCTTAAACAGTGAGGATGGGAGCACCCGGAGATCCGGCTGGAGGTGCTGTGGAAGCTCAGCGGGCCGCGTAAAACGCTTAGCCGGTGCTCTGGAAGCTCAGCGGGCCGCGTAAAACGTTTAGCCGGGGTGCTGGAAGCCTGGGTCGACTTATAGAGTGAGGAGGAAAGCAGCCGGAGAACCGGCTGGAAGTGCTGTGGAGGCTCGGCGGGCCGCGTAAAATGCTTAACCGGGGCTCTGGAAGCCTCGTTCGGCTGGGAGAGTGAGGAGGAAAGCACCATGAGGACCGGCTGGAGGTCTTCTGGAAGCACAGCGGGCCGTGGAGAACGCTTAGAAGTGCTGGAAGTCGAGTAAGGCTCAGCCATCTCGTCCAAGGTGCTTATAAAGTGCATGTCCGCTCGGCTGGAGGTATTTCCGGCCACCCGGCGCGTGTGCACGGCCTCTGGGTGGCTCCGGGCCGGCTAGAATTCCGGACCGCGATCGCTAACTCGCGGGACCCTAAATGGCCCGCGGACCAGCCGGCGGGACGTCGGTGACCACCCATCCGCCTCGCGGTGGTCCCCGGCCGGCTAGAATTCCGGACCGCGATCGCTAATTCGCGGGACCCTAAATGGCCCGCGGACCAGCCGGCGGGACCTCGGTGACCACCCATCCGCCTCGCGGTGGTCCCTGGCCGGCTAGAATTCCGGACCGCGATCGCAAACTCGCGGGACCCTAAATGGCCCGCGGACCAGCCGGCGGGACCTCGGTGACCACCCATCCGCCTCGCGGTGGTCCCTGGCCGGCTAGAATTCCGGACCGCGATCGGTAATTCGCGGGACCCTAAATGGCCCGCGGACCATCCGGCGGGACCTCGGTGACCACCCATCCGCCTCGCGGTGGTCCCTGGCCGGCTAGAATTCCGGACCGCGATCGCTAATTCGCGGGACCCTAAATGGCCCGCGGACCAGCCGGCGGGACCTCGGTGAAGACCCATCCGCCTCGCGGTGGTCCCCGGCCGGGTAGAATTCCGGACCGCGATCGGTACCTCGCGGGACCCTAAATGGCCCGCGGACCAGCCGGCGGGACCTCGGTGAAGACCCATCCGCCTCGCGGTGGTCCCCGGCCGGGTAGAATTCCGGACCGCGATCGGTACCTCGCGGGACCCTAAATGGCCCGCGGACCAGCCGGCGGGACCTCGGTGAAGACCCATCCGCCTCGCGGTGGTCCCCGGCCGGCTAGAATTCCGGGCCGCGATCGGTAACTCGCGGGACCCTAAATGGCCCGCGGACCAGCCGGCGGGACCTCGGTGAAGACCCATCCGCCTCGCGGTGGTCCCCGGCCGGCTAGAATTCCGGACCGCGATCGGTAACTCGCGGGACCCTAAATGGCCCGCGGACCAGCCGGCGGGACCTCGGTGACCACCCATCCGCCTTGCGGTGGTCCCTGGCCGGCTAGAATTCCGGACCGCGATCGGTAACTCGCGGGACCCTAAATGGCCCGCGGACCAGCCGGCGGGACCTCGGTGACCACCCATCCGCCTTCGCTGGTTCCCAAGTCGGCTAGAATTCCGGACCGCGATCGCTAACTCGCGGGACCCTAAATGGCCCGCGGACCAGCCGGCGGGACCCACTTGACTTCCTATCCGCCTTCGCTGGTTCCCAAGTCGGCTAGAATTCCGGGCCGCGACCGGTAACTCGCGGGACCCTAAATGGCCCGCGGACCAGCCGGCGGGACCTCGGTGACCACCCATCCGCCTTCGCTGGTTCCCAAGTCGGCTAGAATTCCGGACCGCGATCGCTAACTCGCGGGACCGCAATTGGCCCGCGGACCAGCCGGCGGGACCCACTTGACTTCCCATCCGCCTTCGCTGGTTCCCAAGTCGGCTAGAATTCCGGACCGCGATCGCTAACTCGCGGGACCCTAAATGGCCCGCGGACCAGCCAGCGGGACCCGCTTGACTTCCTATCCGCCTTCGCTGGTTCCCAAGTCGGCTAGAATTCCGGACCGCGATCGCTAACTCGCGGGACCGCAATTGGCCCGCGGACCAGCCGGCGGGACCCGCTCCACTTCCTATCCGCCTTCGCTGGTTCCCAAGTCGGCTAGAATTCCGGACCGCGATCGCTAACTCGCGGGACCCTAAATGGCCCGCGGACCAGCCAGCGGGACCCGCTTGACTTCCTATCCGCCTTCGCTGGTTCCCAAGTCGGCTAGAATTCCGGACCGCGATCGCTAACTCGCGGGACCGCAATTGGCCCGCGGACCAGCCGGCGGGACCCGCTCCACTTCCTATCCGCATTCGCTGGTTCCCAAGTCGGCCACAAATTACGATTATTCGGCCTCTCGCTCTGGAAGTGCCATCGGCACTTGCTCGGAAAAGTGTCCGCCTCTTCTGGTTCCCTAGGTCGGCCGCCAAAAGCGAAAAATCGGCCTCTACCCCGTTTGGGTACCAGGGGTAGGGTGCAGTACCAACTTTGGTCTTCAGGTGCGCCAGAGCGCGATGGTTGGTCCCACTAGTCAGCGTACTCATCGACGGTTTACTCCCCTTTCGCAAAATATAGTGGGCACGTATGTGCAGGACTGTTTATTTTTATTTTGAAAAATTTTCTAAGTGCCAGCGGACGCTGGCACACGACGTGTCCGAGCCACGATGGTGCCCAGGCCGGACAGCGACGGCGAAAAAGCCGATTCTGGAAGTTTCGAATATGCCAACGGCAAAAGCGGCGCGATGTGTCCGCCTCGGCTGGTTCTCCGGTCGGCCAGAAAAAGTGAAAATTCGGCCTCTCGCTCTGGAGGTCCGACGAACTTTGGCGAATATTTTCTAAGTGCCAACGGGTGTTACACCGTAATGTGTCCGACGCGGCTGGTTCCTCCGGTCGGCCAGAAAAAGTGAAAATTCGGCCTCTTGCTCTGGAGGTCCGACGAACTTTGGCGAATATTTTCTAAGTGCCAACGGGTGTTACACCGTAATGTGTCCGACTCGGCTGGTTCCTCCGGTCGGCCCGAACGAGCGAAAATTCGGCCTCTTCGCCTGGAAGTCCGGCCGACTTGGGCGAATATTTTCTAAGTGCCAACGGGTGTTCGGCCGTAATGTGTCCGACTCGGCTGGTTCCCCGAGTCGGCCCGAAGGAGCGAAAATTCGGCCTCTTCGCCTGGAGGTCCAACGAACTTTGGCGAATATTTTCTAAGTGCCAACGGGTGTTACACCGTAATGTGTCCGACTCGGCTGGTTCCTCCGGTCGGCCCGAACGAGCGAAAATTCGGCCTCTTGCTCTGGAAGATCTGCCAACTTGAGCGAATATTTTCTAAGTGCCAACGGGTGTTCGGCCGTAACGTGTCCGACTCGGCTGGTTCCCCGAGTCGGCCCGAACGAGTGAAAATTCGGCCTCTTGCTCTGGAAGTCCTGCCAACTTGAGCGAATATTTTCAAAGTGCCAACGGCTGTTCGGCCGTAACGTGTCCGACTCGGCTGGTTCCCCGAGTCGGCCCGAACGAGTGAAAATTCGGCCTCTTGCTCTGGAAGTCCTGCCAACTTGAGCGAATATTTTCAAAGTGCCAACGGCTGTTCGGCCGTAACGTGTCCGACTCGGCTGGTTCCCCGAGTCGGCCCGAACGAGCGAAAATTCGGCCTCTTGCTCTGGAAGTCCTGCCAACTTGAGCGAATATTTTCTAAGTGCCATCGGGTCTTGCCCGGAAAAGTGTCCGACTCGGCTGGTTCCCCGAGTCGGCCCGAACGAGCGAAAATTCGGCCTCTCGCTCTGGAAGTCCCGCCAACTTGAGCGAATATTTTCTAAGTGCCATCGGGTCTTGCCCGGAAAAGTGTCCGACTCGGCTGGTTCCCCGAGTCGGCCCGAACGAGCGAAAATTCGGCCTCTTGCTCTGGAAGTCCTGCCAACTTGAGCGAATATTTTCTAAGTGCCATCGGGGCTTGCCCGGAAAAGTGTCCGACTCGGCTGGTTCCCCGAGTCGGCCCGAACGAGCGAAAATTCGGCCTCTTGCTCTGGAAGTCCGACGAACTTTGGCGAATATTTTCTAAGTGCCAACGGGTGTTCGGCCGTAACGTGTCCGACTCGGCTGGTTCCCCGAGTCGGCCCGAACGAGTGAAAATTCGGCCTCTTGCTCTGGAAGTCCTGCCAACTTGAGCGAATATTTTCTAAGTGCCATCGGGTCTTGCCCGGAAAAGTGTCCGACTCGGCTGGTTCCCCGAGTCGGCCCGAACGAGCGAAAATTCGGCCTCTTCGCCTGGAAGTCCTGCCAACTTGAGCGAATATTTTCTAAGTGCCATCGGGTCTTGCCCGGAAAAGTGTCCGACTCGGCTGGTTCCCCGAGTCGGCCCGAACGAGCGAAAATTCGGCCTCTTGCTCTGGAAGTCCTGCCAACTTGAGCGAATATTTTCTAAGTGCCATCGGGTCTTGCCCGGAAAAGTGTCCGACTCGGCTGGTTCCCCGAGTCGGCCCGAACGAGCGAAAATTCGGCCTCTTGCTCTGGAAGTCCTGCCAACTTGAGCGAATATTTTCTAAGTGCCATCGGGGCTTGCCCGGAAAAGTGTCCGACTCGGCTGGTTCCCCGAGTCGGCCCGAACGAGCGAAAATTCGGCCTCTTGCTCTGGAAGTCCGACGAACTTTGGCGAATATTTTCTAAGTGCCAACGGGTGTTCGGCCGTAACGTGTCCGACTCGGCTGGTTCCCCGAGTCGGCCCGAACGAGTGAAAATTCGGCCTCTTGCTCTGGAAGTCCTGCCAACTTGAGCGAATATTTTCTAAGTGCCATCGGGTCTTGCCCGGAAAAGTGTCCGACTCGGCTGGTTCCCCGAGTCGGCCCGAACGAGCGAAAATTCGGCCTCTTGCTCTGGAAGTCCTGCCAACTTGAGCGAATATTTTCTAAGTGCCATCGGGTCTTGCCCGGAAAAGTGTCCGACTCGGCTGGTTCCCCGAGTCGGCCCGAACGAGCGAAAATTCGGCCTCTTGCTCTGGAAGTCCTGCCAACTTGAGCGAATATTTTCTAAGTGCCATCGGCTCTTGCCCGGAAAAGTGTCCGACCCGTCCGGTTCCCTAGTTCGGCCACATAATGTGAAAATTCGGCCTCTTGCTCTGGAAGTCCTGCCAACTTGAGCGAATATTTTCTAAGTGCCATCGGGTCTTGCCCGGAAAAGTGTCCGACTCGGCTGGTTCCCCGAGTCGGCCCGAACGAGCGAAAATTCGGCCTCTTGCTCTGGAAGTCCTGCCAACTTGAGCGAATATTTTCTAAGTGCCATCGGGTCTTGCCCGGAAAAGTGTCCGACTCGGCTGGTTCCCCGAGTCGGCCACGGAATGTGAAAATTCGGCCTCTTGCTCTGGAAGTCCTGCCAACTTGAGCGAATATTTTCTAAGTGCCATCGGGTCTTGCCCGGAAAAGTGTCCGACTCGGCTGGTTCCCCGAGTCGGCCCGAACGAGCGAAAATTCGGCCTCTTGCTCTGGAAGTCCTGCCAACTTGAGCGAATATTTTCTAAGTGCCATCGGGTCTTGCCCGGAAAAGTGTCCGACTCGGCCGGTTCCCTAGTTCGGCCACATAATGTGAAAATTCGGCCTCTTGCTCTGGAAGTCCTGCCAACTTGAGCGAATATTTTCTAAGTGCCATCGGGTCTTGCCCGGAAAAGTGTCCGACTCGGCTGGTTCCCCGAGTCGGCCCGAACGAGCGAAAATTCGGCCTCTTGCTCTGGAAGTCCTGCCAACTTGAGCGAATATTTTCTAAGTGCCATCGGGTCTTGCCCGGAAAAGTGTCCGACTCGGCTGGTTCCCCGAGTCGGCTCCGAACGAGCGAAAATTCGGCCTCTTGCTCTGGAAGTCCTGCCAACTTGAGCGAATATTTTCTAAGTGCCATCGGGTCTTGCCCGGAAAAGTGTCCGACTCGGCTGGTTCCCTAGTTCGGCCACATAATGTGAAAATTCGGCCTCTTGCTCTGGAAGTCCTGCCAACTTGAGCGAATATTTTCTAAGTGCCATCGGGTCTTGCCCGGAAAAGTGTCCGACTCGGCTGGTTCCCCGAGTCGTCCCGAACGAGCGAAAATTCGGCCTCTCGCTCTGGAAGTCCTGCCAACTTGAGCGAATATTTTCTAAGTGCCATCGGGTCTTGCCCGGAAAAGTGTCCGACTCGGCTGGTTCCCCGAGTCGGCCCGAACGAGCGAAAATTCGGCCTCTTCGCCTGGAAGTCCTGCCAACTTGAGCGAATATTTTCTAAGTGCCATCGGGTCTTGCCCGGAAAAGTGTCCGACTCGGCTGGTTCCCCGAGTCGGCCCGAACGAGCGAAAATTCGGCCTCTTGCTCTGGAAGTCCTGCCAACTTGAGCGAATATTTTCTAAGTGCCATCGGGTCTTGCCCGGAAAAGTGTCCGACTCGGCTGGTTCCCCGAGTCGTCCCGAACGAGCGAAAATTCGGCCTCTCGCTCTGGAAGTCCTGCCAACTTGAGCGAATATTTTCTAAGTGCCATCGGGTCTTGCCCGGAAAAGTGTCCGACTCGGCTGGTTCCCCGAGTCGGCCCGAACGAGCGAAAATTCGGCCTCTTCGCCTGGAAGTCCTGCCAACTTGAGCGAATATTTTCTAAGTGCCATCGGGTCTTGCCCGGAAAAGTGTCCGACTCGGCTGGTTCCCCGAGTCGGCCCGAACGAGCGAAAATTCGGCCTCTTGCTCTGGAAGTCCTGCCAACTTGAGCGAATATTTTCTAAGTGCCATCGGGTCTTGCCCGGAAAAGTGTCCGACTCGGCTGGTTCCCCGAGTCGGCCCGAACGAGCGAAAATTCGGCCTCTTGCTCTGGAAGTCCTGCCAACTTGAGCGAATATTTTCTAAGTGCCATCGGGTCTTGCCCGGAAAAGTGTCCGACTCGGCTGGTTCCCCGAGTCGGCCCGAACGAGCGAAAATTCGGCCTCTTGCTCTGGAAGTCCTGCCAACTTGAGCGAATATTTTCTAAGTGCCATCGGCTCTTGCCCGGAAAAGTGTCCGACCCGTCCGGTTCCCTAGTTCGGCCACATAATGTGAAAATTCGGCCTCTTGCTCTGGAAGTCCTGCCAACTTGAGCGAATATTTTCTAAGTGCCATCGGGTCTTGCCCGGAAAAGTGTCCGACTCGTCTGGTTCCCCGAGTCGGCCCGAACGAGCGAAAATTCGGCCTCTTGCTCTGGAAGTCCTGCCAACTTGAGCGAATATTTTCTAAGTGCCATCGGGTCTTGCCCGGAAAAGTGTCCGACTCGGCTGGTTCCCTAGTTCGGCCACATAATGTGAAAATTCGGCCTCTTGCTCTGGAAGTCCTGCCAACTTGAGCGAATATTTTCTAAGTGCCATCGGGTCTTGCCCGGAAAAGTGTCCGACTCGGCTGGTTCCCCGAGTCGGCCCGAACGAGCGAAAATTCGGCCTCTTGCTCTGGAAGTCCTGCCAACTTGAGCGAATATTTTCTAAGTGCCATCGGGTCTTGCCCGGAAAAGTGTCCGACTCGGCTGGTTCCCCGAGTCGGCCAGAAAAAGTGAAAATTCAGCCTCTTCGCCTGGAAGTCCTGCCAACTTGAGCGAATATTTTCTAAGTGCCATCGGGTCTTGCCCGGAAAAGTGTCCGACTCGGCTGGTTCCCCGAGTCGGCCCGAACGAGCGAAAATTCGGCCTCTTGCTCTGGAAGTCCTGCCAACTTGAGCGAATATTTTCTAAGTGCCATCGGGTCTTGCCCGGAAAAGTGTCCGACTCGGCTGGTTCCCCGAGTCGGCCAGAAAAAGTGAAAATTCAGCCTCTTCGCCTGGAAGTCCTGCCAACTTGAGCGAATATTTTCTAAGTGCCATCGGGTCTTGCCCGGAAAAGTGTCCGACTCGGCTGGTTCCCCGAGTCGGCCAGAACGAGCGAAAATTCGGCCTCTTGCTCTGGAAGTCCTGCCAACTTGAGCGAATATTTTCTAAGTGCCATCGGGTCTCTCCCGGAAAAGTGTCCGCCTCGTCCGGTTCCCTAGTTCGGCCACGGAATGTGAAAATTCGGCCTCTTGCTCTGGAAGTCCTGCCAACTTGAGCGAATATTTTCTAAGTGCCATCGGGTCTTGCCCGGAAAAGTGTCCGACTCGGCTGGTTCCCTAGTTCGGCCACATAATGTGAAAATTCGGCCTCTTGCTCTGGAAGTCCTGCCAACTTGAGCGAATATTTTCTAAGTGCCATCGGGTCTTGCCCGGAAAAGTGTCCGACTCGGCTGGTTCCCCGAGTCGGCCAGAAAAAGTGAAAATTCGGCCTCTTCGCCTGGAAGTCCTGCCAACTTGAGCGAATATTTTCTAAGTGCCATCGGGTCTTGCCCGGAAAAGTGTCCGACTCGGCTGGTTCCCCGAGTCGGCCAGAAAAAGTGAAAATTCGGCCTCTTGCTCTGGAAGTCCTGCCAACTTGAGCGAATATTTTCTAAGTGCCATCGGGTCTCTCCCGGAAAAGTGTCCGACTCGTCCGGTTCCCTAGTTCGGCCACATAATGTGAAAATTCGGCCTCTTGCTCTGGAAGTCCTGCCAACTTGAGCGAATATTTTCTAAGTGCCATCGGGTCTCTCCCGGAAAAGTGTCCGACTCGGCCGGTTCCCTAGTTCGGCCACATAATGTGAAAATTCGGCCTCTTGCTCTGGAAGTCCTGCCAACTTGAGCGAATATTTTCTAAGTGCCATCGGGTCTCTCCCGGAAAAGTGTCCGCCTCGTCCGGTTCCCTAGTTCGGCCACATAATGTGAAAATTCGGCCTCTTGCTCTGGAAGTCCGACGAACTTTGGCGAATATTTTCTAAGTGCCATCGGGTCTCTCCCGGAAAAGTGTCCGCCTCGTCCGGTTCCCTAGTTCGGCCACGGAATGTAATAATTCGGCCTCTCTGAGGTACCAGGGGAACGCATTTAGGTACCAGGGGTAGTCGCTGAGGTACCAGGGGTATGCATTTAGGTACCAGGGGAGACCACTACGGTCTGTTGGTCCCCCTAGTTAGTGTACTCATCGGTTTACTCCCCTTTCGCAAAATATAGTCGGCACGTATGTGCAGGACTGTTTATTTTTATTTTGAAAAATGTTCTAAGTGCCAACGGAAGCTGGCACACGAACTGTCCGAGCCACGATGGTGCCCAGGCCGGACAGCGACGGCGAAAAAGCCGATGTGTGTTTGATGGAAGTTTCGAATATTTTCAAAGTGCCAACGGCACTTGCGGGGTGATGTGTCCGCCTCGTCTGGTTCCCCAGGTCGGCCAGAAAAAGTGAAAATTCGGCCTCTTCTCCTGGAAGTCCGGCCAAGTTTGGCGAATATTTTCTAAGTGCCAACGGCACTTGCGGGGTGATGTGTCCGCCTCGTCTGGTTCCCCAGGTCGGCCAGAACAAGTGAAAATTCGGCCTCTTCTCCTGGAAGTCTGGCCAAGTTTGGCGAATATTTTCAAAGTGCCAACGGCACTTGCGGGGTGATGTGTCCGCCTCGTCTGGTTCCCCAGGTCGGCCAGAACAAGTGAAAATTCGGCCTCTTCTCCTGGAAGTCTGGCCAAGTTTGGCGAATATTTTCAAAGTGCCAACGTCACTTGCGGGGTGATGTGTCCGCCTCGTCTGGTTCCCCAGGTCGGCCAGAACAAGTGAAAATTCGGCCTCTTCTCCTGGAAGTCTGGCCAAGTTTGGCGAATATTTTCTAAGTGCCAACGACTCAACAGCCGTAAAGTGTCCGCCTCGGCTGGTTCCCCATAACGGCCAGAACAAGTGAAAATTCGGCCTCTTCTCCTGGAAGTCTGGCCAAGTTTGGCGAATATTTTCTAAGTGCCAACGACTCAACCAGCGTAAAGTGTCCGCCTCGGCTGGTTCCCCATAACGGCCAGAACAAGTGAAAATTCGGCCTCTTCTCCTGGAAGTCTGGCCAAGTTTGGCGAATATTTTCTAAGTGCCAACGACTCAACCAGCCTAAAGTGTCCGCCTCGGCTGGTTCCCCAGGTCGGGTACCACAAGTGAAAATTCGGCCTCTTCTCCTGGAAGTCTGGCCAAGTTTGGCGAATATTTTCTGAGTGCCAACGACTCAACCAGCCTAAAGTGTCCGCCTCGGCTGGTTCCCCATAACGGCCACCAAAAGTGAAAATTCGGCCTCTTCTCCTGGAAGTCAAGCCAAGTTTGGCAAATATTTTCTAAGTGCCAACGACTCAACCAGCGCAAAGTGTCCGCCTCGGCTGGTTCCCCATAACGGCCATGAAAAGTGAAAATTCGGCCTCTTCTCCTGGAAGTCAAGCCAAGTTTGGCAAATATTTTCTAAGTGCCAACGACTCAACCAGCGTAAAGTGTCCGCCTCGGCTGGTTCCCCAGGTCGGCCACCAAAAGTGAAAATTCGGCCTCTTCTCCTGGAAGTCTTGCCAAGTTTGGCGAATATTTTCTAAGTGCCAACGACTCAACCAGCGTAAAGTGTCCGCCTCGGCTGGTTCCCCAGGTCGGCCACCAAAAGTGAAAATTCGGCCTCTTCTCCTGGAAGTCAAGCCAAGTTTGGCAAATATTTTCTAAGTGCCAACGACTCAACCAGCGTAAAGTGTCCGCCTCGGCTGGTTCCCCAGGTCGGTCACCAAAAGTGAAAATTCGGCCTCTTCTCCTGGAAGTCTGGCCAAGTTTGGCGAATATTTTCTGAGTGCCAACGACTCAACCAGCCTAAAGTGTCCGCCTCGGCTGGTTCCCCATAACGGCCACCAAAAGTGAAAATTCGGCCTCTTCTCCTGGAAGTCAAGCCAAGTTTGGCAAATATTTTCTAAGTGCCAACGACTCAACCAGCGCAAAGTGTCCGCCTCGGCTGGTTCCCCATAACGGCCATGAAAAGTGAAAATTCGGCCTCTTCTCCTGGAAGTCAAGCCAAGTTTGGCAAATATTTTCTAAGTGCCAACGACTCAACCAGCGTAAAGTGTCCGCCTCGGCTGGTTCCCCAGGTCGGCCACCAAAAGTGAAAATTCGGCCTCTTCTCCTGGAAGTCTTGCCAAGTTTGGCGAATATTTTCTAAGTGCCAACGACTCAACCAGCGTAAAGTGTCCGCCTCGGCTGGTTCCCCAGGTCGGCCACCAAAAGTGAAAATTCGGCCTCTTCTCCTGGAAGTCAAGCCAAGTTTGGCAAATATTTTCTAAGTGCCAACGACTCAACCAGCGTAAAGTGTCCGCCTCGGCTGGTTCCCCAGGTCGGTCACCAAAAGTGAAAATTCGGCCTCTTCTCCTGGAAGTCAAGCCAAGTTTGGCAGATATTTTCTAAGTGCCAACGACTCAACCAGCGTAAAGTGTCCGCCTCGGCTGGTTCCCCAGGTCGGCCACCAAAAGTGAAAATTCGGCCTCTTCTCCTGGAAGTCAAGCCAAGTTTGGCAAATATTTTCTAAGTGCCAACGACTCAACCAGCGTAAAGTGTCCGCCTCGGCTGGTTCCCCATAACGGCCACCAAAAGTGAAAATTCGGCCTCTTCTCCTGGAAGTCAAGCCATGTTTGGCAAATATTTTCTAAGTGCCAACGGCTCTTGAGCCGAAAAGTGTCCGCCTCGGCTGGTTCCCCATAACGGCCACCAAAAGTGAAAATTCGGCCTCTTCTCCTGGAAGTCAAGCCAAGTTTGGCAAATATTTTCTAAGTGCCAACGGCTCTTGAGCCGAAAAGTGTCCGCCTCGGCTGGTTCCCCAGGTCGGCCACCAAAAGTGAAAATTCGGCCTCTTCTCCTGGAAGTCAAGCCAAGTTTGGCAAATATTTTCTAAGTGCCAACGGCTCTTGAGCCGAAAAGTGTCCGCCTCGGCTGGTTCCCGCGGTCGGCCTTCAAAAGCGAAAATTCGGCCTCTTCCCCTGGTAGCCCTGCCAACTTGTGCGAATTTTTTCTAAGTGCCAACGGCTCTTGAGCCGAAAAGTGTCCGCCTCGGCTGGTTCCCTCGGTCGGCCCCAAAAAGCGAAAATTCGGCCTCTCCCTCTTTAGGTACCAGGGGCTGGGGTACCAGGGGGAGGGTGCAGTACCAACTTTGGTCTTCAGGTGCGCCAGAGTACGCTAAATGGTCCCCCTAGTCAGCGTACTCATCAACGATTTACCCCCCTTTCGCAAAATATAGTCAGAACGAGCATGGGGGGCGCATAATTTACCCCACAAAATGAAAGGGCCCGGTGCCGAGCGCTTGGTCATGGCCGCCAGCAGCGCCCCTTGCTCGGTGGGAACACAACACGCAGGGTTGCACAGCACCCTGGAAGGCACAAAGAGAGTGAAAAATTTTCTAAGTGTCACTCTTGACGAAAAATGTCTAAGTGCCTCTCTTGACGAAAAATTTCTAAGTGCCACGCTTGACGAAAAATGTCTAAGTGCCACAGCGCTCGAAAATTTCCTAAGTGCGAGCACGGCTGTGAAATATTCAAAGTACAAGGAACGCTGGCAGAATCTCTCGACGGCCGTCTGCTCCCGGCGGCCGCCGTGAAGTCTCCCCTCCCGGGGACGGCTGTCTGCTCCCGGCAGCCGTCCTTAACCCCCTCCCCACACGTTGGACGAACACCAGCCGAGGGCGAAAGGCTCGCGGTGTGGAAGGATCGTGGCCACGGCTAATCTAGCGATGCCCGCGTTGGACGGTCACACCGCACGACAGAGCGGGGCCTGCATCCGGCGCGAGGCGGCCTTCAGGCACGTGGCTCGAGACGACCTCACCCGCCCTAGCCCGGAGCGGAAAGACTTTGAAATTTTCAAAGTCCAAGGAACACTGGCAGAATGGGAGGACCGGCCGCCTCCTTAAACACAGGCCGGAGAGATGGAGCGGGATCAGCGGCCCGCGCGTTGAGCGAACACCGGCCGAGGGCGAAAGGCTCGCGGTGTGGAAGGATCGTGGCCACGGCTAATCTAGCGATGCCCGCGTCGGACGGTCACACCGCACGACAGAGCGGGGCCTGCATCCGGCGCGAGGCGGCCTTCAGGCACGTGGTTCGAGACGACCTCACCCGCCCTAGCCCGGAGCGGAAAGACTTTGAAATAGTCAAAGTCCAAGGAACACTGGCAGAATCTCTCGACGGCCGTCTGCTCCCGGCGGCCGCCGTGAAGTCTCCCCTCCCGGGGACGGCTGTCTGCTCCCGGCAGCCGTCCATAACCCCCTCCCCACACGTTGGTTGAACATCAGCCGAGGGCGAAAGGCTCGCGGTGTGGAAGGATCGTGGCCACGGCTAATCTAGCGATGCCCGCGTTGGACGGTCACACCGCACGACAGAGCGGGGCCTGCATCCGGCGCGAGGCGGCCTTCAGGCACGTGGTTCGAGACGACCTCACCCGCCCTAGCCCGGAGCGGAAAGACTTTTCAAAGTCCAAGGAACACTGGCAGAATGGGAGGACCGGCCGCCTCCTTAAACACAGGCCGGAGCGACCGAGCGGGATCAGCGGCCCGCGCGCAGGGTCTTTGAAATGTACAAAGTCCTAGGGACAATGGCAGAATCGCTCGACGGCCGTCTGCTCCCGGCGGCCGCGGTGAAGGGACTGTACACCCCACCCGGGGACGGCTGTCTGCTCCCGGCAGCCGTCCTTCCCCCCCACCCCACACGTTGACCGACACCGGCCGAGGGCGAAAGGCTCGCGGTGTGGAAGGATCGTGGCCACGGCTAATCTAGCGATGCCCGCGTTGGACGGTCACACCGCACGACAGAGCGGGGCCTGCATCCGGCGCGAGGCGGCCTTCAGGCACGTGGTTCGAGACGACCTCACCCGCCCTAGCCCGGAGCGAAAAGACTTTGAAATATTCAAAGTCCAAGGAACACTGGCAGAATGGGAGGACCGGCCGCCTCCTTAAACACAGGCCGGAGCGACCGAGCGGGATCAGCGGCCCGCGCGGAGGGTCTTTAAAATGTACAAAGTCCTAGGAACAATGGCAGAATCGCTCGACGGCCGTCTGCTCCCGGCGGCCGCGGTGGAAGGACTGTACACCCCACCCGGGGACGGCTGTCTGCTCCCGGCAGCCGTCCTTCCCCCCCACCCACACGTTGACCGACACCGGCCGAGGGCGAAAGGCTCGCGGTGTGGAAGGATCGTGGCCACGGCTAATCTAGCGATGCCCGCGTTGGACGGTCACACCGCACGACAGAGCGGGGCCGCATCTGGCGCGAGGCGGCCTTCAGGCACGTGGTTCGAGACGACCTCACCCGCCCTAGCCCGGAGCGGAAAGACTTTGAAATTTTCAAAGTCCAAGGAACACTGGCAGAATGGGAGGACCGGCCGCCTCCTTAAACACAGGCCGGGCGAAAAATATGCGAATGTTGGGCGGAAAGACTTTGAAATATTCAAAGTCCAAGGAACACTGGCAGAATGGGAGGACCGGCCGCCTCCTTAAACACAGGCCGGGCGAAAAATATGCGAATGTTGGGTCTCATCCAAGAAAGGGAGTTACCGGCCGCCTCCTTAAACACAGGCCGGGCGAAAAATATGCGAATGGTCCATCCAAGGAAGGAGGAGCGGCCGCCTCCTTAAACACAGGCCGGAGAGATGGAGCGGGATCAGCGGCCCGCGAACTGAGCGGCCGAGGGCGAAAGGCTCGCGGTGTGGAAGGATCGTGGCCACGGCTAATCTAGCGATGCCCGCGTTGGACGGTCACACCGCACGACAGAGCGGGGCCTGCATCCGGCGCGAGGCGGCCTTCAGGCACGTGGTTCGAGACGACTTCACCCGCCCTAGCCCGGAGCTGAAACTCTGCGAATGTTAACATCCAAGGATGGAGGCAACGGCCGTCTCGTTAAGCTGAGGCCGGAGGAAAGTCTGCGGATTCGGGGCATCCAAGGCAGATGGAGGTGCCGGCCGCCTCGGTAAACAGAGGCCGGACCGACCGACATGCGACCATGACCCGCCTTGGTAGGGCCCCCACCGGCCCCGGCTAGCGCCGGCGTTGGGTGGACGGTTCCTCCCCACTTGCGGGTCGCCCTCTAGCGCTACGGCCGCCGCGCGAGCGCGCGCTCCGACGCCGCCCCCGCAGGCCTAGCGCGAGCCGTACGGCAGCGAGACCGAGACGCCCCGATTCCACGCACGCACCTAGCGGCCATCAACGGAGGCCGAGCGCGCGATCCGACTCGCGGCACGCCACGTGGGCGTCCGCCGGCCGCGCCGGTCTACCGCGAAAGATGTTTCTCAAACCCTCGCCTAACCTAGGGACGGCTATCTCGGGAAGCCGCCCCCGCATCTGCACCTATCCGCTAAGCCCTCCCGACCACCGCGAAGCGGGAGGACGTCTATCGTGGCCGCCGGGGCGTATGACCCCTCCGCGTGAGGCGTGCGGGCTCGGGTGGGCCGCAACGACCGAGTCTGACTCGGACGGGGCGCAGCTTCCCTCCCGGTCGCAGCATCAAGCGCCGATCGCGCGACGTCACCAGCCCCCCGGGACGGTTCGTCGGGAGCACGGTACAGGCACGTAGCTCACTCTCCAGCTGGCCGCAGCGGGCCGCACCGA
>NW_028284185.1:0-48613 GCF_059516105.1 Syngnathus floridae | reverse complement strand
GAAAGGTATTCCTGTCTATTGGTCAGCAAGCTTCGCTAGCTTATTGGCCTATACCCTCTACAAACAGTGGAATAGTTCCAACGAAAAAGTATTCCTCGCTGTAGACCAATCTTACTTATCTATAAAGTATCGCCCTAAAAATTTCAGTAAAGATAAATTGATTCCAGTCCGAGAGATTGAACAATTGTACATCAAAAATCTAGTAGGAACGAGCTACTACAGCGTCCACGCCATCACCAATTCTATCGAAGGTCAAAAGCATGTCAAAATCATTTATTATGTGGAGAATAGAGCGCAGGCCAGATACATCGAAAGAGAGATAGAAAACTATCTGGGAATTGAAGATCGTCGAGGTACCGGAAGAGCAGAGTCAGTCTGGTCCTGGCATTCAATTCAATACATTGCTTTAGCAATTGCTATTCAATGAAGATTTTTAAGTCCAGGAATTTCTAGAAAGACAAGGTCAAGCTATGAAGGGATTTACACTTCGTCTAAAAAGGAAAAAGAAGAATATAGCAAACAAGCTTCCAGCTAATAGCAACATAGTCATCTTAAAATTATTATTTTTAGCTATCGGCTCGGGACTGCCAATTAAAATGGTTTGTGACCAAGGGAAGGAAGTGCTCTATTGACATCTTTTACATTGTCCAAATAAGCCAGTTTAGCATTTCTAAGTGCCACATCTTTCGTTTGATTATTTTGAAGATTTTCATAAAATGCCGTTGCAATTTGTTTTGAAGATCTATCCGGGATATTCCACAAACTGGCTACCACACTCGGGCATCCTGCATATGCAAATGCCCTGGAGATCGTAGGCATGCCCTCCCCTTTTTTTAAGCTGGCATAATTGGTTTGGCAAGCACTCAAATAAACCAATGAAGCAGGAAGATTCATCGCGTAGATATCGGCGACCTTAAGCAAATGATCTCCACGCCTTCTTCTTCAGCAAAAATAAGTGCTGAATTTAGAGGCGATTGTTCGTCTGCATAGCCATGCATGGCAAGATGCAGGAGCCTGTAATCCCCAGCATTATCCATAAAAAACTGCTTCGTTGCCTCCTGATTAATCGTCACCTCTCCTCCCATCAAGGCCTGGATGGCTAAGACTTCATCATCAGAAATAAGGCAGAGGCCGCTTATTCTTTCTTGCAAGAGGCTGTCTTCTTTTGTTAATGTCTGTTTTGAGTTGTAATCAAAATATTCTAATCCGAAACCCAAAAAGCCTTTGGGTGCCTCCTTCACTCTATTTTGCGCAGCCTCATCGAACAATAAAGAATTGGCATACACTTGATGATAGGCATATTTTCGTATGAAGTAGGGTATTGCGCTGTCTGCCCAGTTTTCAGGCCGGATCGTAAAAGGTGCTGTTAATAAGGCATCAAAAGAGACATGCAACAGAAGGTCGTCCGGGATGATACTAAGTCGATTGACCCTTGGAGCCAAGCGGCTTAATGCGGGTTCAAACAAAGACAGGTATAATTCATAACTTGTCTTTGAGAATTGTTCTTCTAGATGTTCATTAGCATCTCCTCTTGTCATTTAATAAAATCAACACACAATTCTTTGAAGCCTTCAGGCAAAGGGGATTGTAGAATTTCAAATTGATCTTGGGTAATTAAACTTACATAAAAGAATTTTTTCCCAATAAAAAATTCTATCACCGCCCTGTCCGCCCCTAATTTCGATTGGATATCGCCTACAGTCAAGGAAGAGTAATAGTCATATTTATGCTGATAATATTTAGTGTAGTCTTTTTCAAATAGCTGAATTAAATCTTCATAATTTTTCTTAGTCATGAATAAGCTATCTTTCAATTGTTGCACTAGTTGTTCATTTCCTTGCTGTTCAGCCCCATATAGTACCGCTTCCAAATCATAATAGCTCTTCTTAAGCTGAGTCTCTTGTTGGATCAAATGGTCAGGGATAGTAGAAAAATTTCACTTTTTCATCCTGAAGACCTTCAATTAGAATGATGGCTTTATTCCTGGTCATAAATTGGTGAGCAGTTTCCAAATAATTGTTGTCCCTCGTTTTTTCATGAAGCTCCAAGGCCACTTCAATCGCATCCTCATAGATGGGTACAATTACCTGCTGCAAATGATATTTGGAACCTACAGATTTAAACCGTTGGCGGGTTTGCGTAATCAGGGTATCCAGCGTTAAATAGGTATCATATGTCTTTTTTAAATCGATAAGGATTCGGTGGATTGGTAGTGCTGAAACAAGGCTTCTGCCTTCAATTTTAATATTTCTCGTAATCTGATTTGATTTCCTGTAGACTGTTGAGACAAGACAGGATTATTATAGTCATCAGCTTGAAAGGAGGGGGTCAGCACCATTATGGCTTTTTGAAAATCACGAATCCCTTCTCTCTCTTTTCCTTGTGCAATGTAGGTCGATCCCCGAAAGCGATAGAGTTCACCTATTAATGGAGTGTAAGGAGACAACTGGGCTGAATCGGCAATAGCAATCCCTCTGTTCAAACTTTGAATTGCTTTGTCATACTGCTTCAAGCTCATCTGCAATTCGGCCATATATATATAGGCAGCTATATAGTTTTGTGGGCGAACGGTAGGACTATTCTTGAATAATTCGAATGCTTTATTGATGAATCGGGTCGAAGCAGAAAAATTACCCAATGAACAATGCACATTACTAATATCTGCATGTAATTGAGCATAAGAAGTCAGATTTTGTTGGATCCCTATTTTCTCCAACAACTTCTTTCCTGCCAGGTATTCTTGCAATGCCTTATCATCCTGGTCCAGAAAGTCATAAGTCTCGGCCTTAAACATTTTTATCTCAAAGGCTTCATTTAAAGCTCCGACATCATTAGCACGCTCTGCCTTATCCAGATAAAGCAATGCTTGATTGTAATCCCCAAATTCAGTATAAATATTGCCAAGAAGTTTATAAGATTTGGATAGATAATCAGATTGGGTGATTTCGAATTTATTTATCGCTTCTTGAATACTATTGAATGCTGCCAGGTTCATCCCCAGGTATTGATAGTTCATCGCCTGGGTTCTGTAAATACGTCCTAAATCTTCAGAGCTAATCTGCTCTGAAGATTTTATGGACTTGACCGCATGTTTTAGATAGTCGATCCCTACAATTTCAGGCCCACAGTAATAATAATTAAAGCCCAATTCCAAATAAATATTCCACAGAGAAGCATCAAAAGAATCTTTTGACAACAAACAATCATTCAACACCATTTGCAGCCCTTCTCTGATCGTTGGGCAATCATAATTACCCGTAGTATTAATTTGCTCTGCTTTTTCGATCCAATTTGCCTTGTCGCTGCAAGTTTGGGCACAGGCATTTTTGATTAAAAAACAAAAACTGCAAATAATAAAAATCCGAAACATCCATTTCATATAGCTTAGATTTATTCACTAAGCTAAAAATATTTCAGCGCTTTATGATAGCCGACAGTTCCGTCTTCCATTTTGACCATCACCACATAAAGGCCAAGAGGCAAATGCTTGCCATTGATTTCATAGCCATTATTTCCTGTATTTAAAAGCAAATTTTCATCCGCAACAACAAGCCCAGAGAGATGTATAATTTGCAACTGTGCAGTCTGATTTTTTTGAGATTCAATCGACAAGGATAAATGATTATTTATAAAATAGCTTGACATAGATATAGCACTAGCCTTTCCACCTATTTCCTCCTCTGCATTACTACTTCTGGATTTCCCAGGGTGGAGGCGGGCATGAACCAAAGTCTGCAGTATAATCAAAAGTACCCCAGAAACACAATATTCTGTCCAAGCTCTATCAATCACATTTCCCATCACAAAAATTTTCAGTTCTTCACCACTAAAAGTAATAGAAGTCAATGCTCTAGTTGCCGCTACAGAAGCAATTTGGGGTGCAGCAAAGGAGGTACCGGATGCTAGTGCTGAAGGGTATACCAGAATGTCTTCACTCGGAGCGAATAAATCTACATTTACAGCTCCATAATTGGAAAAAACGGCAGGTTCTACAAAACAAGAGGATCCACCCACAACCAGTAGTGGTTCTCCTTGCCCTGATCCAGGAATCACATAAAAGTCTGTGCCATCAATTGGAATACCTCTATTACCAGAAGCCACAACGATAAGTCGGTCTTCCTCATCGGCTTTATCTAATATAGATTCATACACTTTGGTACAAAGGTCATCATTACAAACTATTGCTTCCAGGCAAACCACTGAAATGTCTGCATGATCAATAGCATAATTCAGGCCTTTAAAGAATTTCCATAAGGTACCATGCGCATGGTCATCTAGAACTCTTACCGGAATAAATTTGATTGAATCTGCATTATTATGTGTTTCTCCTGCCATTACAGCATTGATATTAGTACCATGTGAGTGCGCCCCTATTGCAATAGGATCATCATCTACAAAATCGTATCCTTTTCCAAACAAAATTCGATCATCAAACTCTGCTCCGGGCTGGTAGCCAGTATCCAGGATGGCAATTTTCACAGAATTACAGGTCGTATCTATTGTAGGCAGCTTGGTGTAGGGTTCCTGGCATCCGGTATAGGGGATATAGTTTTGTAAATCGTAGGTAGGGCCACCAACAGAAGAAGAGTTGGCAGATAGATAATAGTTATAATCCGTACCTTTTGATTTGTAGGTTACCAAACCCGATCTCGTTGGTAGTACGCCCTCTCCGCATCCATAAAAATCATTTACTTCTTCGATCGTAGAGAAGTATTGATTAGGCAGAGTGAAGCGAACTAAATACATCGAGTAATAGTTGCTATCAATCATAGAATCCACAAGTGTTCCTCCTAATTCTAAAAATGCATTGATGCCTGTTATAATATTAGAGAGAAGAAGCCGATGTATCTATTTCAACAATAAGATCAGTAGGGTGGTAAGTATTACAACCCACATTTGTAGGCTGGCCATATGCCAATTGGAAGTTTAAGCAGCAAAGAAACAGAAATACAAGTTGTTGTACAATTATCTTTTTCATGATACAAGGATTAGGTATTTTAAGATACCATGTGAATGAATGAATATTGTTAATCGATGCGTCCATCTTGTTTATAATGGCAAGCTATTTAAAAACGGGACAAAAGAACGTGATTTATCAATGATTCCTTCCGTAAAAAAAAAGATGTAGCCGATAAACACCGACTACATCTGAAAAGATAGATAATTGTATATATTAGGTCAGAGGATGAATTACACCTGTCTGAGTGTAAATACAAATGCCCCAGGGGCGAAACAATTCGACTGTGCTCCTCCAACATCATCGGCAAAAACCAATACTTCGACAAGGCTGCCGCATGGAGCCCTAAAATCCAAATCTGAACCAGTGAGCGCATATTACCAGAGGCACGAAGTGCTCCATTCACCCTTATTTCTGCCCATACAATATCATCCGGGCAAGCGCTACCAGCGTCTGTGTACAGGCATAATTCCTGGATACCAAATTCACATCCGCTGACAATATAATTAATCGTTCCTATTCCATTTGCTCCAACCGAAGATGTAGCTACAACATTATTAGAGCATTGAGCAAAACTTTCGGTAACACTGAAAAGGACAAAAGTTAAAAACAATAGCGGAAGGGTCAGTTTGCTAAAATTTTTCATAATTATAATTTATATTTTGAGTGAATAAATGAAATAGTTTTAGTCTTCTTATCAGAGATTATTCTGATGATTTGAGTCAACGTTTATAAAATGCTCCTAACTATTGATTGCGGGACAGAAAACAGCGGTAAAATTTATTTTAATTTCAAGCCCTTTTTTATGTCCCATTTATAAACTATTGGGCCATTATAGGTATGGAATGATATCTTTGTAATGAGGTCGCACTAACTTGATACTAGATCATTGTATTAATACCTCGCTACTATTTCCAAAAAGAACTTAGCCCGCTATGAACAAAACATCATTGAAGGAAACAAACAATAAGAACTTTGGATTGACCAAGATAGAATTTGAGCAACTGGTATTAGCGCTACAACAAGGAGATGATCAGCTTTTTGAATGCATCTATCTACAACATTTTGAAAAATGTGTTCGGTACCTGATTAACTATTGTGGTGCTGATTACGAAAGTGCTTACTCTAGCACTATGGATGCTCTTCTGGAAATTCGAAAAGATTTGATAAAGAATAAAATTGAATATGGGAACTTGGCTTATTTCTTTACCTATCGTGCCAAGAAAAAGCTATCTAAAATTAAACCGTTGTTGGATATCACTGAACAGCCCAATGAAAATATACCAGATGAAAAGGACTTTATACAAAGTTTAATTTCTTCAGAAACTGCTACATTAGTGAGCAAAGCATTAGGCTCTTTGGGAGAGGAGTGTACACGACTGATTAAGTTGTATTACTATGAAGGTTTGACCTGGCCACAAATTGCTCGCGTTTATTTTCCTGATGGAGAAGATCAATTAATTGAAACCAAAAGCAATACCCTCAAACGGCGAACCAGCAGAAAATGTCTTCCTGCTTTTAAAGAATTCTTAAAAAAAATGATGTAGCCTTTTCGAGATTGTTTAGCTATTTTTTTTATGAGTAGCGCAATATAAAGATTTGTAACATGGAAGAACTTTCGAAATATTTTAATGATGAGCTTCCCGATAATGAACAAGAAAAAGTAACCCGATCATTATTATCTGCTCATTATGATACAGAACTCAAAGAAAGGTGGAAACAACAATTAGCAAAAAACTATCAATTGGCTCCTCCTCCTTCTACTAAAAAAAAAGTAACTAGGATTAAGTTATTCTGGAAAGTCGGACTAAGCGCTGCCGCTGTAATTCTATTATTTCTACTTGTAAGAACATTCTGGGATTCTCCCAGTCAGACCGTCTCCACTCAGCAATTACTCAGCGCTTATCTAGAAGATAAATATGATCATCCTAGCATTAAAAAGGGGCTAAATGAAGACGGCCTTCGAACCAATGCTATTAATGCCTATATCATCGGTGATTATAAAAAAGCGCTCCGTAATTACAATCAAATCACAACTTTACAAGGAGAGGATTTCATTTTTAAAGGATTGAGTTTTTTATACAATGATCAGCCCAAAGAGGCGATCCCCTTACTCCAACAGGCTATTGCACTCGTACCCTTTGAAGGCTATAGAGTTGCGGAAGAACTCCAATGGCAGCTTTGCCTGACCTATCTCAAGGACGGACAGCTTGAAAAGGCAAAAATTGACTTGAATGAGTTGATAAATAATAAATCCGGAAAACGCAGACAGGATGCTAAAAGATTATTAGAATCTTTAAAGTAAACAGTTTTGCATTTTGGGAGTATTCAAAAAAGTGTGTCAAGTTCAAAAACCTTAACTTTGAAATATGATACTAGAAGAAGAAAAACAAAAAGAACAAGATCTCCCATCGGATTTCGATTTTGGAGCTTATCAGCAAGAAGTAATATCAGGCTTAATACAAGGTAAGCCCTTAACGGGAGACGGTGGTTTACTCAAACCGCTGATTGCTAAATTCGTACAAGGGGCTTTAGATGCGGAATTATCAGATCACCTATCTGAAGAAAGAGCAGCAGGGGAATCGAATCGGCGCAATGGAAAGGTGAGTAAGAAGATCCGCACAGAATCCGGAGACATTCCAATAGAGTACAGCCGAGATCGTAAGGGTAGCTTTGAGCCTGTAACGATAAGAAAAGGCCAACGCCAATTAGGTTTGGGCTTCGATAATCAGATACTAGAGTTGTACGCGATGAGTAACTCGGTCGCAGATATTCGCAAGCATCTAGAACGAATGTATGGAACAAAGATGAGCGAGAGTCGAATATCGGGAGTGATCAATAGCACTTGGGCTGATGTTAAAGCATGGCACGAGCGACCTTTAGAAGCCTTGTATGTTGTTCTTTTTATAGATGCAATACACTTAGATGTACGTCGGGATCATGGGGTACAAAAAATAGCCTTATACGTTGTTTATGGCATTACCACACAAGGCCAACGAGAGATTGTAGCCTTATATCCAGGCCAGGGAGCAGAAAGTGCTAGTGAATGGGCACGCTGCCTGGAAGACCTTAAAAATCGAGGATTGAAAGACGTTTTGATCTTGTGTTCTGATGGCTTGACGGGGCTTAAAACAGTCTTGCAAGAGGCCTATCCACAGGCCAGGATTCAGCGTTGTATTGTGCACAAAATCCGTAACTGCTTCAAACTCATTGATAATAAGGATAGCAAAAAAGTCCTAGCACAACTCAAAGGTGTTTATCTGGCTGTTAATGAAGCTGCTGCCCGCCGGGCACTAGAAGATTTTGCTCAGTATTGGAAAGGCAAGTATGATGTGATTGTTCGAATGTGGGAAAAGGATTGGGAGGAACTTATGCCTTGTATGGACTTAGGGCCAACTTTGAGAAAAATCACCTATACCACCAATGCCATCGAAAACCTCAATCGGGAGATACGCCGAGTAACGAAGACCAAAGGGGCCTGGGTTTCTGATCGGGCTTTGCTCATCCAGTTATTCTTATCTTTGGACCGAAGTAAAAAAAGCTGGCATAAAAAAGTCCATAATTGGGCTAGTGTAAGAAGAGAACTTATTGAAGTGTTTGGAGAACGATTTTCTAACTATATTGAGTGATGACACAGTTTTTTGTACACTCTCGCATTTTCGAAATTCAGTCTACCATTTTTTTTAACATATACCTTTCGGAGGCTTGATACCTCGTAATCAAATACAAATATAACTTTCATTCACAAGAATGAAGGTTATATTTGTTATCATCTCTTATTCCTAAAAAACTGTAAACGATCTGCCTCATGAAAGCCTCTACCTTCAAAATGGCCCTTGCACTGGTCGCCATCATATTTACAACGATATTCTCTATCCTAATTATCCCTCCTCTATTTGAAAATCCAGATATCATCGGAGGCTTCACCGCCGGCTTTGTCAATCCCTTCGCATCGGGATATTCGACAGATGTTATCTGCTGCTGGGTCATTTTATTGCTCTGGGTCATCTACGAATCTCCTACCATAAAGCACGGATGGATATGTCTGCTGCTCGGTATTGTGCCGGGAGTAGCCGTTGGCTTTGCGGCTTACCTTATCATTAGAATGAACCAAATCGATGAGTCTAAGTACACTGTGTATTAAGTTAATTAGTTGATCCTGAAAAAGGTCAATTTTCCAATTGAAGGGTTACTTTCTTGTCTAGGTTTTCCAGTTTTAGGTAATTGATCAAAAAATGGATCATCTTCATTATGGTTAAAAAAGACTCCTTTCGAAGTAAGTTTAATTTCTTTTTGAGGTTGAAGGCTGCTCCGGCCAATAAGGCATTGATGGCATCTCCCAATGTACCTGATAAAAAGTTTCTCAGCATTCTGTGATCACTTTTCAAATGACCGATGATTGGTTCTATTCCTGCCCGAGCTCGAAAATGTTTTCTTAATTTCCGTTTTTGATAGGCCGACATTTTCTTATCTGGCTTTTGTGGAATCAATATTTGGGTGCCCGATATATTCTTACGTCCCTTGCAACCTCTATCCACTACAGCTATCTGAGGACGACAACCACCAACATCTTCGCGTATCCGTTGACATTGTTCCAAAGCCGGCTCCAAACTATGTCCATCGTATACATTGGTAACAAAACTTTTCATCGCTGTAATGACGCCACTCTTTTCATTGCGTACAATAGCTACCTTGCAACCAAACTCATATTTTTTATGGGCTTTGCCTTTAGCTATACAGTATACCTGGGGCTCATGCAATGAGTAGATTTTATTTTTATCACCCTTTTTTTGCTTCAAGACTCTTTGATACAGATCAAACCAGGGTTGATAGTATTCTAACTGACTGGGTGTGAGTTTTCTACAAACATCTCGAAGTAAGCGACCACATATTGTCTTCACTTTTTTACGCGCCTTTCTGGCTTGTTTAACTCTTCTTGGATGATGACCATTATGCATTTGTAATCGTAATTTCTTTAACACCCTCCGATAAGATTGACGGAGCCTGAGACCTTCCTGCTCTGCTATCCACCACAGGTAATCTATGATCCGTTGCTGTAGTTTTGTATCAGTAGGAAAAGTGATATTTTTCTCCTGAACTGTTGTGTCTATTTGCACAACCGATTCGGATTCTGCTCCCTGATGTAACTTGACGGTTAAACTCAGTACCTTTTCCATTCCTGCCTCGCCAACTCGCTTTCTGAAGTAAACAAAGTCGGTCGGATCAAAAGGAGGCCGATGTTGAAAATAGGTCTCACCTGTAAAATATTGCCAATATGGATTTTCCAGCCAACGCTGTAATACTGTCTCATCCCCTTGATTGTAAAGTTGCTTGAGCAACAGCATTCCCACCATCGTTCGAATAGCGACACTTGGTCGTCCTTTGTCTGAATAATAGCCTGACAATTCTTGCTCGATCCATTCCCAGTCTATCTGTTCTGCTAAAATTGCCAACTCGTGTTGCGGGGAAATAATTTGATCCAGCCGCGAACGAAACAAATCTCCTTGAGGTGTGTCGGATTTTTTACCTAACATAGTTTGCCAGTTTTTATCCCTAAAATAACCTTTTCTGGTAATTTATTACTTCATTTTCAGTCTCTTTTTTGACACAAGTATCTGACTAGCAATTGGTTAGATTTTTATTCAGGGACGACTAATTATAGTAAAGCCAAAAACAGGTACAACATATCAAGCTATCCTTATAGCACTACCAAGGCACTTGTCCGGGAGCGTTTTTAATTAATATCGAAGTTTCATAAGATGGTATTGAGCACATGCTAAGAGCTCTATTCACAAACACCAACTTCAAACTTCAAATATATTAAGCACCTATATATTTTGTTAGCCAAAAAGAAATCTTTAGATTTACAGACTTGTAGCTGTCATGTCTACAGCTTTGGTGAGGGATAACACAGTAGGCTTAATTGTACTAAACTGCTTATTTGAGATTAAATTTACACGACCCCGGCGGTTGCTTGCAGCTGCTCAACAGACAGTACTATGCCAACGGAAACGACGCTATCGAGGAAAACCGCATTTACCTCTTTCCCTTCTCTACGCGGTGATATTTGCTCCTACCTTGAAAGTCAATTGCTGACAGATTCTAGCAATGAGACACCTACACTCCGTGTCTTGTATATGGATATGTGTGCGATGGTAGAGGAGGATTTCCTCTATCCTTTCCTCGAAGCACTCATCAACAAACATCACCTGCATATCCATCTGACCCTGGTCATTGATAAAAGCCTGCTTCCCAAAGCGGAGGAAGTAGAGGAAGTTGATCAGGACTATCTCAATGAAAAAGAGTATCTGATTGATAGTTTTTTGACACTATTGAAGAAGATATCGGGAAAAGGGGCTGAGGCCCTCGATAAGCAAAAGATGAGGAACGACCTCCGCTATGCTCTGCAAAATTTTATCCCGCTCAAGGATCAAAAACCCTCCGCTCATCATTTTTCATTTGATTTGATCTATAGTGATTTTGATATTCCCGAAAGCCTGGTAGAAGATGGAGTAGCGAATAAGTTTGACCTTATCTTCATTCCCTTCGTGCTGCAGCGCGTGCTCAACTGGCGAGAAAGCGCCTATAAGCTGCTGCGGATGCTAAAGAACAAAACGGGCTCCATTGTCTTTACGGAGGTCATCGGAGACAAGCGGAGCATGATTGGAGGGCATGTGGGACAAAAGCGAGAAAAGACGGAGCGAACGGCAGAAATGAAGGGGCTGCGCACCTTTTTTGATCAGTTTCGCAGGGTACGCAATAAGTATTTCTACTGGCATCCCGAGATCAGTACTTACGAAATGCGCGCCCTGGAGGGTTTTTGCCTCTATTTCTTTGAGAAATCCAATATCGATGATCGCGAGCCAGGCGAATTTATAATGCCTCACAATCCTGCCTTTTATCAACTCGAACAGGTTATCGAGGATTATGTACAGCCGCAGGTGATCAGCTACTTTCAATTTGGCTTAGAAAATCTGGAAAAAGATGAACAGTTGCAAAGGCTTTTTGAGCAGCCCTGGAATTATGAGCAAAAGGTAAGTGATGGTGTTCGAATCATCTTATTCAATGGCTTTAATGCCGACCTCTTTCACAAGCACAGTTATCGCAATTGGAAACCCAATCCACTCATCACCAAGATTCAGCAGCTCCCCAGCCACGAAAACACTGCAGGAGACATCGGCAGAAAAATTCTGGATTTGCTCCTCACCCATGACCTCATCATCCCCAACCGTACTTCTTATATCGGCATCATGCCCTGGAATATCCAGCAAGAAGAATGGGGTTACCCGCTGCAATTGGCACTCAACCTGAAAGGGCAGCGGCATGCCGACAGCAAGCTGGCCGCCGAACAACTCAAGCACAAATACTTCAAATACCTTTGCTTCGAAAGGGCCATCAATTTCTCAATTCACCGCTTCATTTTCTTGGAGCAGGAGGAGAAATACGTCATTCGGATCAATTTCATGGACCCCAATGGTTATGTAGATAAAAATGCTGCAGCACGGGCGACGGAAGCAGGCGAACAAGTTAAACTACCTCCACTTTTTATCCCGAAGTACAATGAAAAGGGAGCTATTGAAGAGTTAGAGATTCGTATTCCATTTTCTTATAAAGAGGATGCCAGTAATTTCATCCAGCTCAACCCTGACGGTACTTATCCAACAGAGCTGGAGCTACTCAAAGACTACGAACAAGCCGATCAGCTGTTCCGCAAGGTCTGGATCAAAACCGGAACCCTGAAGCGACTGAGTATCAGCTGGGAGCTTATTGATGCCTTTGACAGGCACTATGCTTATAAATCTAGTCTGAATGATGAAGGTTTGGGCGACTTCAATGCTTATCCCAAATTTCATATATCTACAGATTACAAACAGAGTGGTACCAAAAATTACATTGAGTATGTAGCCAATGATATTTTCAAGATCAGACAGAGCAAGCAAAAGCCACGTCCTTTCTATCACAATCTGGTCAATGCACTTTATGGTATTGCCAGCATTTTTGACATCGACGAAGAGATCATTTTATATCCGTCTGCAATCATCCAGGAAGAATCGCAGACCAAGGGTTTCGGGGGCATCATGGTTCTTGAGCGCAAATCCGATCAGCCCAATCAGTCTGAGGGGCCTCAGTTCTTCGAAGCTCGCAATCGACTATTGCGGATCATCACTAATGTTATCTTTAACAAATTAGGTATCCAGGATTGGGTAAGTAAACCCTATCGCGAGCATTCGCTCCGGGCGGCCATTGCCACCGTAATTTCTCGAAATGGATCGCATGGTCTGGGTAGCCATGTACTGTCTAATGTAGCCAATGGTGTTGATGCAGTGACCAATTATAACACGCTCACTCAGTATATGCATCAGCGCCTGGATTTCATCGCGCAGGTGGCCTCCGAAATTCCGAAGTGGACGATCCCGGTCTGGTTCACCAGTGATCTGATGATGCGATTTTACGCACAGAAATTCATCCTAGACACTTTGCTAGCGACCGAAGGTGTTCGGGCCTATCCACATTTGATTGAGAATGGAGATATAGAAGAAATTGTCTTACCCGAGATTAACAGCATTGACAACCGAAAGCAATACCATCAAAAATCTGTCATCCTCTACGGAAAAATCATTTCCATCAGTGAGGATACGATCATTCTCCGACAAAAGAGTAATAATGAGATTTGCATCATTACTTGTTCATTCCAGTTTTCTAATCCCATCAACAAGTCCAAACTTGAGCGCTACGTTCAGTGGCGAAGAGGACAGGATAAGCCCATGCAGTCTCTCAACAAAGAGATCAAACTGAGGGGTATCCTTCGCATTAAACCCGACGAAGAGACTGGAATAGAACAGTACTTTCTGGATGCCTGCCAGATTTTGGATGCCCAATTCATTCTAAAAATCAGGCGTCGAAAATTCTTACGACTCCCTACTAAAAAGGAGGACGGCCCAAGGAGGAATGCAAAATTTCATTTCAATAAAGCACTCAAAGAAAGCAGCTCTTCTGAGCATACCATTGAAGCACTTGAAGCCATTCGGCTGTCAGATGAGCTCATAGAAAAACTAAGAGAACAAAAGAAAAGTAAGCCCTGCAAAATCTACGGTATTGTCAATAAAAACATTTCCAGTGCAGAAGTCAAAGCGCTGTACCTCATGGCAGCTGGAGAAGCCTTGGCAGAGCACCCAAGTTATCCCAACACGCTGGAGTGTATCCTCAGTACAGACAATGCTATTGCACAAAAGAACAAAACCCTGATTGCCCTCTCCCCCGAGAATAAACCAGACTCTCTGTCAAAATATTCACAATTAGAAAAGGGAGATCGAATTATCATTCAGGGCAAGTTGATCTATAATGACGAAGGGAAGGTGCTCCGTATGGAAGACTGCGAGATCGTCGAACGCATCATTACCAAGTATATCATAGGATCGAGGTTGGATTTGAATACAAAGGATCATCTCGCCGATGATATTCAGGTGGCTATCCCCGGAGGCTTGGCCGGCTACCAAGCCTTTTATACTATGATCGAAAACATCGTCCGCAACTCTGCGAAGCACAACTGGTCGAAGCTGAAAGATCATGAGAAGTTTGGCAAAAACCTGGAGATTAAAGTAGAGCTGGAGGAAGTACAAAATACGGAGTACATCATTTGTCGCATCTGGAATAATGTGACGGACCTCAGGATCGAAGGGCAAAGCCTGGAACAATTGGTAGACAGTTGGAATGACAAGGAATATGAATTCTATAAGTCCGAAAACCCCGCTAATCCTCCTAGCAATGTTCCGATCCATCGCAAGATTAACTACATGCTTTGCCGCTCACTGGTGGATGAGAAGGGAAAACTTCGGAAAGAGAATCTGGGGATGGCGGAGATGAAGGTCTCGTCGGGTTATCTTACCAATCAGGACATCAATGTGATTGGTAATGGTAAAAAGGACGAAATCCTATTGCGGGGAATTAGCAATAAATGGGCGGGCTTTATCCGAGCGCGCCTCATGTGGGAAGTGGAAGCCAGAGCATTGATCCCTCGACTGGGTTATAAAATCAAGCTGCTCCGCCCCCGGGAGACAGGCATTATAAGCAAAGATTTCGGCAGCTGGTATTATGGTACAGGTCCGCAGCAGCCGAAAAATGGAATGGAGGAGAAAATTGGAAGAAAAGCAGCCAAAAAGAGAGCTAAGAAGAAGTTTGCCTCTACGCTTCTAGACCCCGGACAGGGCATGATTGCCGATTCGAACATCAAAGTGATTGAGCATCAAAGCCAGGAGCCGCTCGACTTTGAATTCATGATCATTGCAGACGATGCGCCGGAGGGGCAGCGCAATGAATTGGTGCAATTGCTTTACGACTTGTTGAAAGAAAAACAGGAGGATAAAATAGAAAGTATCCTCAAGGCCATCTACACTCGGATCGAGACCTATCCCTATCGCCTATTCATCATCTCGGATGAGCTCTCTAAGAGGAAGAATAGAAAAACCATGAGGCGGCAGAGCCATACTGGCGAAGAGGTGTATAGCTTTATCGAAAAAAGAATTGTCTTCAAGCGCTTTGAGGACTTTGATGCCAATTTCAATAAATTGATCAAATATCCCGAGACCTTAGGTTCGCATTATGATTACTTCAAACTGGTCCTCTACATCTGGTGGATTGAGCATTTGAGTGGTAATCATATGACCTCCAATAAGGAACAACAAAAAAAATATGGGCTCCGGGTGCATGTAGGCGAACGTCCTGCCGGTGGAGAAGAAACACAGGAAAATGTGGCCATCAATTTTCTAAAATTGCTGCATCGCCGTCATAAGCAGAAATTAAAAAAAGAGGTAGAGAATAGTTTAAAAAAATGTGAGGCTGAAATTGTTGGACATTCAGATAATGACATCAGCGTTGAACAATATCACAAATGCTCACAACTTTATTTGAACGCACTCTCCAATGTTCGCAATGAAGACATCTTGTCCATATTCGATCCCACTGATGTTAGAAACAATGAACTGCTCCGCAATTGGAATAATTTGTCGGGCATCAAGCAGCCGGGATTTGGTCAGTTGCTTAGCGAAGATGATCCCGAACTCTTCGAACGCTGGTTCAAAGCCTTAAACCGTATTTCCTGGCAAAAGGACTTCAAAAAAGCCATAAAGAAATGGAGTCAAATTTTTCAGAGTCTATCGCTCTATTCGCTAGAAGAGATTGAAACGCTGCCCCGGATTTTTGGCTCAGATACCAAGTTGAGAAACACCAATAAATTGATCTCTTTCCATAAAAACTGGGAAGATAATCTCATTCAATATATTCGGGACTATGACTACAAGGGCTATGACAGAGCCGCCGGCCCTGACCTTAATGCCACTCCAATAAGCGCCCCCCGATACTTTGGTGTAAGTGGTGATGATAATAAAATCCGCTATCTAAATGCTGACCAAGACATTGATCCGAAAAACGATCACATCATCAGCTATAACCGTCATGGCGAACTAGGCCATAATGGGCATTGGAATGGCGTTCCCATTATATATGAAGAAGCCCTGAGTGGCAGTCAGATCTTTTTCTCTATTCTTAAAGATCCTCCTAGTCAGGTCTATCTTTTCAATAAGCTGGTGCTACAACTTATTGAAAATGCTTTCCCAAAGTTTTTGATCATGGATGAACGCGTGGAGAATTATGTCAAGCTCCACAGCCAAACCCATCAGCGATTAAACAAGACCAGCATCTTTATTGCTCATCAGCTTACGAAGGATAAAGGAGAATTGGAAGCCCATGATAATGGACGCCCATTGGGCACGATTGACATCAAGGGTAAGGATCACAATTATACCATCAGTTATCATTTGGGATCAGAAGAGCAAAAGCAGATAGAGTTCACCACCTTGGTCATCCATTATGGTATTGTAGAAAAAATATTCAATAAGGATAAAGAAGAAATCAATCAGTTCTTCTTCAATCTGAAAAACTATATCCCCAGTGTCATCGTCACATCAGGGCGAGGCAAACCTGGGTATATCTCAGAGTATGTGAAATTTTTGGCCTATTCCAATATCGAAAATTTCATCCTGAAACCCTTCCCCGAAAAGCTATTACTCAATCAGATTTTACTAAAAGCAATTAACGTACACCATGAGTATAGATAAGAGTCATGCTTTAATTTTCATCAGCCGTATTATTCCAAAACCGGGTGCCAATACCCGTGAGCGGCTAGACAAGCTGTTGCCTTTTGAAGAGGACCAATGGAAGGATCTGGAGGTGGTTGACGGTAATCCTGTCAGTGAGTATTACGCTTCTAACGAACTGCCTGCATCCGTCATCCGAATTGAAGGTTATGCCTACTATTATCTAAGATATCAAGAGTTCTGGCAAAGCTTTAATGAGCAAAACGGGAAGCTTACGGAAGAGAGCGCTCAATCGACCTTCTGGTTTTTCGAAAAAATTCAAACTACGGTCGAAGAGTTGAATAGGAAAGCTGGAGGGACAATCAAAGAGCTGCTTATTTTCATCCACTGGGGAGGCTCAGAATTTGACCGGAAGAATAATAAAATACAGCAATACTATCAGCATTTTAAGGCACAACAAGAAAGTGATTCTTCAATCTCATTCAAGTTTACCACCTTTTCGTTTAATAATGCTCGGGACAAAAATATATCATGGCATATCTATTACAATAAAAGTCCGACGGAATTCCTCAGTGAAATCATCAATAATTTTAATTTGAAAGATGGTCAACTCAAAAGGAATGCCTACGAAAAATTTATAGGCTTTGAGCAGAGTCGTGTCCTGAATTGTGATCATTTTTTGGGAGAGGATGAGGATAGCCCCAAAGATATTCAATTCATCCTTACTAAAAGTAGTACCGAAGAGATCACAGAAGGAGAAGCCGCCGTACAAAGACCGAACGGCATCGATTTGGACGACCCCAATCCCATTTTCTCGGAAGACCAATAAACGACTATGCAGTATTTACACCTAACATTTACAGACATATCTCAAAAATGGCCTTTAACTAAGGACGAAGTATTTAGCCCTTCAGCAATGCCAACACTCATCAATCAGTTGAAGGACAAAATACAGAGTAATGAGATTATCTTAACCAATGATCTAAAAAAGACAGATCTCTTCTGTGTATTACTCAAAACGGAAGAGTTGACCAACGAGACCATTAAAGATTTTTTTAAACGCTATCAAGGTTTTTACTTCGAAAGAGAGCAGGATACCCCTAAGCCCATCTTATTCATCAGCATGATGGATATCATGAACTACAGCAATAATCTGCATCAAGAAGATAGCATTCAGGCCATCTTCTCAAGACTCAATCTCAACCAGCGTTTTCGGTTTCTGGATAGTAGTATCTGGCTACAATATATCCCTATTCTTCCATCAAAAATGGAGATCCAGCGAAGGGCATCCCCGCGAAGTCTTTTGTCACCCGTTTTAAAGAGAAGGTTCGGTACATCCGGGAGTTCCACAAGCAGGGCCTCTACGATCTGATTGTTACTCATGAATACTTAGAATTCCAGTTGCGATTACTACAGAACTCCAGTATAAAAAAGGTGAGTGAGAGTAAATACGGTGGTCACAATCAGGTCATCCCCTTCCGATTCCACTCCGAAAGCAAGCTGGCCGAATGGGCGGATAACATTCAAAAACAGGTCATGAAGCTGAGCTGGAAAGTGTTGGTAATTGATGATTACAGCAATAAAAAACTAGAGCAGGTAAAACCAAATTCGAGCGTATCGACGCAAGTCAGCAAAACGGAAATCATCGAAAGGCTGGCTTGCCAATTGACATTGGGCAATATGACGGCCAAAGCCTCTGGCGTTCAGAGCATCTCCTTCAAGCACTGTGAAAATTTAGAGCAAAGTGTAGGGACGATTTTACAGCATTCCAAGAATCCGGAGCGGCCACCAGACTATTGGCCGGATATTATCCTGCTGGATTATTTATTCGAAGAGCAGGATAAGAAGTTTGGTTTCTATCTTTTGGAGGAGGTCAAAAAGGAGCTCAAGAATTTGGCCAATGAGAAAAAAATCCAGCCGACACGATTCCTCGGGCCATAAAGAAACTGCACATTATGCCCATCTCAGTTTACGCCAATGTTTTTAGTGATAAAATGATTGATCTGGGTTTGTCGCATAATTACTGGTTTTGGAATTTGTACTCCAGTGCCGACCCGATCAGCACTCCGGAGCTATTCCGTTTCAACCTATTCCGGGTGATGAAACAACAGCTGGAGGGACTGGTGCGATTTGAAGTCAAAGAGGGTTCAGAGGAGGAGCTGGTTACATCGCAGTTGATGCATTATATGAATAAGATTGTACCGCTCGAAGAGCAGAAAATCTCTATAGAGAAATTGACCGACTGTGCCATCGAACAGTTTGCCAACATCGTCGAACTGGGCGCTCGTTTCAAGCATTTGATCAAGTACAAAGAATCCAGCCCTTTTGCCAAATCAGTCATTGATAATTATTTCTTCAACTTCACCTTAGACACCTGGGATCATTTTGAGGCAATCATCAACCTACTGAGATTTTTCTCCAGACATCGGATCGAGCATATTGTAGAAAAGGTAGAGCTGCTGGAGAAATTCTTGCAGCGATGCTCCTATTATGGCAAAGAAGCCCAGCTATTCAACAAACAATTATCAACGATCAAAGACATCGTACTCACACAAAGATTTAAATAATGGCAGAAGGCAATTTTTTCATACAGGAGGAAAACGGTCGCTCTTCTGTTTTCAGATACAAGAAAGTCAAGGCAGAGCAAGCAGCTAAAGATTTTGCTTATCCAAGCCTTCCCTTATTTGTCAGCTTGAGCAATGAACGGGTGACCTTTAGTTTTCATGGTAGGATCAGAGGCCAGGATAGAGATCCCGTAGCCATCTACGAACTCTTCCACCTCAACTTAGATCAGCTGATCAATCCACAAGAGCAATCCAGCTGGGTAACCGAAGACCTTTGCTACGAATCAATAGAACTTCATAAGGATTATAAATTCATTCCTTCTCGTGAATTGAATTTTTACACCCTTGATCTGGAAGAAAATATTACCAGCCAAGGTGAGAAAAAAATATTCAACATTGCAGGCTTTAACGAGCCACCAAATCCCCCAAAGCAGTATCACCTGTTCTTGGATTTCTTAAAAGATTTTTTTCAATCTGATGTTTTCAAATCTTCCCCATATTATCAAAAAATAAAAAAGACCTTTCTGCTTGACCCTGTCATAGCTGGCATTTATGCCAAATGCAATTACTATTACTGGATAGCCAAACACAATCGATTGGTAAAGGCACATTCAAATGAAAGAGGACTAGCAAATGCTCCCATTTATAAAGAGTGTTTAATCAGACTAGCTGAAGCCGAAAAAAACTGGATAGAAAGGATTACTGCCACTCAATACATCGCTCTCTTTGCATCGCGTAATCCGTGGTTTTTAAATTCGGAGAAAGAGATGGAGTTGGCTACTTTACAAAAAATTAAAGGCCCCACTAATAAGAGCTGGAAGTACTATATTAACAATAGAGTCAGAGAAGGGAAAAGTGGAAAAGATATTTTTTCAAAAATTGAACGCCAACAACTCAACCTGGATAATGACATTACGACCTTTTTGGTTAAAAGGTATGACATCTATAGTACATTAGCATTTATTTCTAATTTTAAAAACTGGTTCCTATTCAATAGGATGACGGCATGGGCGAGAAAGATATTTATCTTGGTCCTGTTCATCCTGATTCCATTTGGAGTTTATTATCTATGTCCTTCCTTTATTCAATTTACTGATCCTCCAAGCGATCCTTGGCTGCAGCGGATTATGTATGGATTGCTTTCCTTTGCATTCCTGGGGCTGATCGTATTTGGCTTGCCAATACTGGTTTTTATTTTCAGAATATTTGGAGCTTTAGTAACCCTATTCGTATACGACAATAAAAAATTTGCGGGCCTCAGATACCTCAGTCGCCCCATGATATCGGCTCATCTTCCGCGCATGCAGTTGGGGATCATCTCTGGCTGGCTCATCTTTTCTACTTCTGATGACCTCTGGAAAATCAACTACGATATAGACATCAAGACGGTCATCTATTTCGCAGTATTGACCTTCCTCTTATCACTATACTTTATCTGCAATGAAGTATTGAGAGAAGCCCCTGACATTCGCCATCGAAGAATTATCACCAGAAGTGTCATCATTCTGATTTTCGGATTTTCTGTATCCCTCTGTATAGGCTCGGCACTGATGAATTTTGAAGGCAAAAAGATGATTCAGCGAATTCCAGAGATCAAACAAAAATACTATCTGGCCGAATCAGAATTACTCAAAAACAAAGAATTAGAGCTGCAAGGCCGGCTTAGTAATTTTAGTCGACTAAATGATATCGTTGTCGGTTATCACAACTATCATAACTCCGAACAAATTGATGAGCAATATTTAGATCACATCTCTTCCCTTAGTCTAAAAGACACTGCATTTTTACCCGCCGAAGTTCGCAACAACCTACGGATGATTGTGGCTCATTCACAGGCTAAGAAAACAAAATCAGGGGCTCGAAGTGATCAGATACTATCTTATATGTTCAATATCCAGAAAGGCTTACTTTCAGCAATCACCACACTTAACGACAGTCTCACTGCTGTCTCCAATGGCCTTATCCAACTTCAGACTCAAGTAGAAGACGAAGATGGCTGCTTCGTACATTTTGTAGAAAACAGTAGCGAACAGCTGTTTCCATCAGATAGTAGTTCATCAAAAAATCTAGAGTCAATTTTTCCATTGGACAAGGCTGACACCACATCAACCAGTGCCCCAATCTTAAATTATTACCTCAGTAAAACCGAGGCTAAAAAAATAAAGACCTCGCCTTATTATGTCTTTGAATTCACTTTTTTTTCATCAACAACAAAGCTAGCCATATATCCTGTATTATTATACTTCAATGCCGTACTCGCATTATTCGTCGGCTTATTCGTACAGCTCTTATTGCAGCAAACGAATATCACCGATCCGATATAAAATTTAGTAGCCCCGTCCTAATCCAAGGCAGGGCTACTAAAGCTGCCGGAGGTGCCGGAGGCTGCAATGGTCCTTTTTGTGGAATAGCGGGTAGCCTTGGCCAGGATGGCTCAAATGTAAACAGCGATTCAACCACCGGTGGTGGTAGAATTATAATTTATTTCCAAACAAAACTTAAGATTTAAGGATGATGAACCATTATGCAAGTATTTTCACCTTATTATTCCCCATGGGCTTTTCGCTGTCGAATGCGCAGATCGTCCTGCAAGAAGATTTTGAAACAGGTATCATTCCTACCGACGGGGAACCCAGCAATAATAAAATGGATATGGCTGTCGAAATCTTCCCCGGTGTAGTCATTCCAAATAAAGTCGAAGACTTTTTCCCTATCCTCAGCAAAAACGAGATTTGGGTCATCAATCAGCGTACTGCGTTTGGATATCAATTCTGGTAGTGTGGCAGGAGCTATGGCGCTGATCAACGAGCTGCTCGCAGAGCATTCCCGCGTAACTGGCGTTACCTGGGAAGTGATTATCGATCAGGGCTTGGATCGTCCTTGTGGTATTGAGGTTTTTGACAATTATCTGATGGTAGGAGACTATGTGACAGGAGAGCTCAATGTACGCTGGCCTTCTCGCAATGCGCTTGGACCTGTGACACTGCAATTGACTGATGTTACCGGCAAGTTGATCTGGTCTGGCCAGACCCGCGACCGGGGCTACGATCTGGATTTACAGCATGTGTCAAATGGCTTGCATTTCCTTAGCTTTCGGGGCGAGGGAGCAGTCTATTTCTCCTATAAAAGTAAGAACTTACCCCTTGCAAAATAACATCCTGATGAACGCCAAAAATAAAACGACGGCTAATAATGGTAATGTCCAAAAGTCCCTATGATTATCTTACTAAAAAATATGGCTAATATGAGTCTTGCTAAACAAATTGCGAATCAGTTCAGAGAGGTGCAACTGAATGGAAAATTTATCGCCCTAACCAATCTAAAAGATCAGCTCTCTGACCTTAGTTGGGTGCATGCTACCACCAGAATGGGTTCGATGAACACCATTGCTCTGCTAACCTTCCATATCAACTACTACATTGCGGGATTGATCCAGGTTTTTGAAGGAGGCAGTTTGGATATCAAAGATAAGTTCAGTTTTGATGCCCCGCCTATCCAATCGCAAGAAGACTGGGAACAATTGCTCGAAAAATCCTGGCGCGATGCGGAGCGATTTGCCGAATTGGTGGAGCAAATGTCTGATAAAAAACTGGAAGAAGTTTTTGTAAAAGAGGAATATGGCAACTACCGCCGAAATATTGAAGCCCATATTGAGCACAGCTATTACCACCTGGGACAAATCGTACTGCTCAAAAAAATGGTATTGGATCAAGCAGGAATTTGAGAACGAAGGTTAGCAATAATTTTGTAGCTTTGGGGACCGCTACTATGCCCCCATAAATCGAAAGGTCATAATATAGACCCATTTCCGTTGATGCTTTTAATCCAAAAACAATGATTCCATTTTTTCGCTTTGCGCTCAGTTTTCTTGTTGCTCTCCTTTGCTATATCCCTATTGCTCAGGCTCAATTTGTTAACTTTGAAGAAACCTGGAAGGAATTTCTCGCCAACGATAAAACTTCTAATATCAGCAAACTGACCAAGCCTTCAAAAGAGGATAAGGTCGACTATGCCAAGTATAGTCTTATGTTTGCTACTACCCATTTTTGCGCAGGTGAAATGGACAGTTCTGAAGGCTTAATAAGCGATATCAAGCAATTAGGGTCACAACTTTACAGTACGATCCCTGGCTTTAAAGAACGTTTTGATGATTTGGAGTTAAAAATTGCAGCTTATCACAAAATCGATCAGCTCTGGAAAAGATTCCTTATTCACCGCAATGTGAGTTTGGAAGAACTAGAGGTCGAAGCGGCCAGTCGTGTCTGCGAAAAAGGTACACTGGCCAAGCACTCTTATATGCTCAGCTATGCGCACTATTGCGAAGGCGATGTAAAGAAAGCCAAAGGAGCTTTTGAGAACCGAGTCCTCAAACTCGTGGAACGCACCTCTCTGAAAATTGGAGATGTTAATGGCCTCCAAAAGGAAGTCGACAAATGCAAAAAATTATACGCAGGTCTTGAACAACTAGATATGGCCTGGAAAAAATACGAGAGTGGCAGCGAATCAGAAGGCTTTTCGACTGAATTACCGATCATCCCCTGTTATCCCATTCCATCTATCAAAGCTCATCTACTAGAGGCGGCTTCTGATCTCTGTGGAAAGGGGAATGCCATGTTCAAAAAAATAAAGCAATTACAAAAAGACAATAGCCATCCCATCGAAGGCAAGCTGGCCAAAGGCCTGAAATGGTTGGAGGAGGAAGTAGGGAAATACAATGGTGACCTCTCGGTGCTCAACGCTGCCTGGAAGGAGTTTGTCCCTACTGACACTTTAACCGACGAAATTGCTTTTGGATATGATTATTGCCGACTTGAAGACCAGCTCAAAGCTTATGTGATGAATGGTATGGTTAATATTTGTACGGAGGGCGAAGCCATGCTGACTAAAATTGCGACCATCTGGCAGGAAGAGGAACCGGAGTTATCAGAAGAGACGAATAATAAAATCGAAAAGCTCATTAATAAATATCAGACTTACCAGGAAGAAGTGGATACGCTCAATAGTGTTTGGGGTGAATTTGTGGATAATGGCGATACTTTGCTGCGCGCAGCGCCTATCGCTGGCTTCTACTGCGATAAAGTTGCTCAGGTCATGGCCTGGCTCATCAAGGGGCATCTCTCTCCCTGCGATCAAGGTCAGTCCTATCTGGATCGCATCGAACAACTGACAGCAGCTCACCAGCTGGAGCTGGACGAAGAAGTGGCTTGTCGCCTATTACGACTCCGCGGCAAGGTTTATCAATGTCGCTATATCGAACTGGTCATCCAGGCGAGAAAAGAGACGCATGCGGAACGCGAGCGCTTCGGCCCTGCCTCCGCAGGAATTATGGAAGGCGATCTGAATAGCAGTAAGCTTCCTTGCCCGACAACTGTAAAATACCAGCCCCTCGGCAACATCGGTATCCAGTATATCATCTCTACCTTCCTCTGTCAGGATATTGACCTGGCAAAGATGGGAGATCCGGAGTATTACAAAAAAATTGCTTCCTGGGTAGATAGTGAGGTTTTACAAAAATATTGCGAAGCCAATATGCGCTGTAAGGAAGACTTCTTCATCTATCTGGAAGGACATACCGATGGACATGTATTCAAAGGGGCTCGGTATAAGCGATCATTGGAGATACCGGAGGGTACAGCCTACACCCATTTTCTGGATGGCGAAGCTCTGGATAAAACTACGGAGCGGGAGATTACGACCTCTTTGCGAAGCAATATGGAGCTGGGCATCGCCCGGGCCTGGACGGTCAAAAATCAGTTGGATTTTATGCAGGTCCCCATTCGAATCGGTGCCTTCGAGCATCCAAAGGAAGAAAAAGGAGGAGAATATCGCCGCGTAGAAATTGAACTCAATATTACCAATCTTTTGCTCGACTTCTATGAAAAGCGACTCCAAACTTTAATTGAAGAATCAGGGATTGGCGAACGTCCGGGTACTTGTGAGTAAGCGTTGATCGACTAAAATAATTCTCCAATAATAAACACAGGTGGTGTAGCAAAAAGTTACACCACCTGTGAAATATACCAATATCAGTACCTCTTACTTATTCGGAAATCTCGACCAGAAGCGATCACTCAAATACTTCTTCCACTCCTTTCTCAACGCCTCTCTAAATTCCAAAAAGTCATAATCCGAAATAGGGTCAAAGTGTCCCAACTTCCCATCCTCTACATAGTCGAAGGTACCATAGTGCTCATCATCATCCTGCCCATAGTTATAGCACTGAATGGTAATGCAAGTTTGGTCATTATCTTTATCATTGTATAGTCGATGAATCTGATTCGCATCCGGCATCAGATAGGTAATCTCGCCTTTTTCAAAACACTCCTTTGCCAAGGGAGTCGTCGGGTTCCCCTCCTCCGGCAACATTCGATAGAGATCAACATTAATGGCCCCGCGTAGCACCCGAATCACTGCATGGGTATTGGCATGATTATGAATCGGTGAACCGCAGCCAGGAGGCCAGATTTCCATGACATAAGGGACACCAGGTGAGTTACCTTGCGAAGCCCCCAGTGTAATCCTCAAATACACTTCTTTGTACTCATCATCCACACTTTTGAGATTAGCTTTATCCGAATCATCATTAAATTCGTTATTCTCTAGTTTGTGCTTGATGATCTTATGAGCCAGGCCTTTTTCTGAGCGCAAACTATATTCAAGCGCCTGCTCAAAATCCGGAAAATCCGGCGTATTGAGTGTGAATTGAGCACCCGCGACATTGCCATACAAAATCTGGCATTCTGGTGATAAGCTGGTAGGGGTCGCATAGCTATTCCGCTCCGCCATCTCCATTGTAAACTCATCCGAAGGAAGCACTCTAACTGGTGGTTCACTAACAACCGGCTCCGCCCAGGATTGGTACAATTGAATTCCTTCGTCTGCTTGAACAGATTTCAAGGTACCGATCCAGGGATAACGATCCTTTTTGTCTTTCTTGGTAAATATATCATGCGGCTTATCATAGGTATACTCTGCCAATACAGTAGACACTCGCATTTCTCCCTTGCCATAGCGCAATACTTTGTTAAGGCTATCAATACTTACCCAATAGATACATTTGGGATTAGAATCAATTCCTTTTGAGAATCCATCTGCTGGTTCTGGAAAAACAGTTGTTCCTTTAGGGTCAGCAGGCTTTCCATTTTTTAATACCTTGATAGGTCTCAGTTTTCCTCTGAGGCTGCGGCGATAATAAAATCCGACCTTCTTAGCATCAATAGAAAAAACAAGCTGAGGGAACTTACTCTTCTCTGGTCCAAAAATCAGGTTAGTGGATGTGGTGCCTTTATCAATTTTGAAGGTAATACAGCCTTGCCCTGTAATAAGTAATTCATTATTGTCATCAGCTAGTCGATTGCCCGGCAACTCTTCATTGGCGGCATGACTCATTGACACAAATCGAGGCACGCGCTGTTGAATACTGTCGTGATTAGACATGATAAAAAAATTTAGGTTAGAAATGAGGAGATTAGAATCAAAACGATCCCCTCTGAATACATGGTAAATATATTTAATATACGCCAAGGTACCAAGAAATTAGCGTACTACTTGTTAAAGAGAACTCATCTTTGGCATTTCCGATTAGTGCCAAATTTTTCTATATTCATCTTTCCAAATTTCCTAGTACATGACACTACCCGATAAAGCAGCCGCCAAGGCACTCCTCGAAGAACACGTCCAAGACGAATACCAACGCTACCATGCCCTTATGGTTGCCACCGGCATGGAGGGCTACGCTCCCATGTATGATGGCGATCCTTTGCTTTGGTACCTGGCTGGCTATTTGCATGATCTTGATTATGAAAAGCATCCTGATACTCATCCTGCTCCTTCTCTGGGCTGGTTCAAAGACTGGGGCTATCCTGATGATTTCATACATGCGGTTGAAGCTCATGCCTATGGCTATAATGGATTTACAACGCTTCCGCAAACGCCGCTGGCGGCAGCCCTGATGGCTTGTGATGAGATCAGTGGTATCTTCTATGCCTACCGCAAGCTCAACCCGATTCCTTATGGGGAGATGAAAAATAAATCTATCCGCAAGCGACTTAAGGAGCGGTCATTTGCAGCGAAGATCAATCGCGAAGATATCTTCCGGGGTTGCGAAGCACTGGGAGTGAGCATTGAAGATCATGTGGCGAATTTGATTCGGTTCTATGGGGTGTTGGGGTAAGTTTCAGACTTTAAGTCTGGTGAGTATCCATGCCTGCTCCTCAATACCACGGAGTAGAATGTCGTCCTGTCTGAAATAGATGTCTCTTATCAAACTGATAGAGATCTCATCACCAACTGAATAAGCGGCTAGTAGCTCGGGGCTAAGCGTAAATTGACCGCTATCATCAACTATAAGTTCTTGAGTAGGTTGAAGAATAGAATTGGTAGTTGAAAAATGATTAATGATTATTTTAATTTTACTATCGGGATAAATAGAAGGTTCCCAAATCAATGTCTTCCCTGCAGATATTGATATCTCATTAATATAAAAGTCTGTGGAGTCAGTGGCCAGTATTCCTGGTTCAGGAAAGGTTCCCTCGTAAGTGATATCATCATCTATAGAAAATGAAAAAGCCATCTCGTCCAATCGCGTACCTGGCAAATGATCAGCTTCTACTCCATCAAGTAGGGTGATATACCAAGGATTGCTAAAAGAGTAGGTAATAATACTATCATTGGTTGACAAACTGGTTTCGCCGATCTCGAGACTAAGGTTATGCTGTTTTGATGCACCATAAACAACTTTTGAGAATGCCCCTTCAGGATCAGAGAAATGCTTGAAGCGATACATTACCAGATAATGCCTGAACATTGTATTATCTAAGGGTTTAGCAATTAAAGGAGTAGCAGAAGGGCATAATTGAGTAGAATGAAAAGGTTGATCTGGGGTAATAAGCACCCGCTTGGGTTCTGTAGATTTGGAGCAGCCCATAATCAATAGGCCTAAAATCAAGAATAATATTGTCGGTCGCATAATAACTACATTAAAAATGTTAAAAGATAAAGTGTAAGGATCAGAGAGAAAGAAAAACCGATTTCTTTTATGGATATCTTGATTTGTTGTATAAAATAATGAAAATTAATCTAAATGTCAAAAATTTGTTATAAAAACAACTAGTCATTGGTACTTACACGCTTCATACCTACTTGCTGCATCTCCTCTTCCAGATATCGTCGTGCATCTGGATAGGTTAATTCTAAACCTGCAACGAGACGTTCCACCTGCTGGTAATTCGCTTTGACTTGTTGATGAGCTGCTGTCGAAAAGTGCTTCAGTAGATGCATTCGGTTGAGCAGTAAACCGTCGGGATCACTCAATAAGGTGTGTAGGTGGATGATCCGATTGTAAGAGCGCGTGAGCGCGAGCTCGAGAAATTGAAAATAGGTCTCGATGATGGTTAACTGAGCGGGCGGAGCCTCATAATTAGCCGGGTCGAACAGTAACGCCTTGCACTGTTCATAGTGCTGGTCAATACGCTGTTCGATTTCTTGTAGGAGTTTGTGGTCCATTTTCTTGAATTTATTTGTATATTGGATAATAGGCATAAAAAACCTACCCCTCATGCCGGAGGGATAGGGGTTGCTTAGACCTCAACAGGGCAAGTCCACATCGGACGGCGACCCCAATCGCCGCCGCTTACCTTCTGAATAAAGAGTGGTTGCTGCCGCTCGCCTCTGGGCCTAAAGCAAACATTGCGGTATAATTGTGCTGTTGTTTTAGCTACAGCATAGGAGTATCTAACCGAAACTCGCTCGGCTGTAGACTTAAAAGTGGATGTGATAATTTTGATTAGTAACTGTTCAACAAATATAATAAGAATCCCCGACAAATCACAATCTAACATTGACGACTGCCGGGGATATCTAATGGTTTTCAGAAGGTAAGCGGTGATTATCCTATGGTAACATCAGGGACAATAATTCCGCTATCACTACCTCCCTTGACACTTTTTTGCGCTTGCTTGACCAAAATACGATCAAATCTTAACGCTGTTAATTTGCTTAACATAAGTACAAAGTTTAAGGTGAATAAATGGAGTTAAAATAAACTCAGAATCATTAAACGATGGGTATGCAAAAGAAGGCAAACGCCGCACGCGTACCTTAAATGTTATATTAGATTGTTCAGAAACAGAATTTCATCCTCAATCAATTATAAAGTTTATACCATGAAGGCCATTAAAGCATATCTATCCCTCATTAATCCGAATCTGCTCTACCTCATCCAGGGCAAACCCAAGGAATTCATCGAGGCCTCACAAAGCAAAATTTACATATCAGATAAGGTATTTGAGCAGGAATTTTGTGGAGATCGCTATAGTTCTAATTACTATCGAGACCTTAAATCACGTACAATAACAATCCTTCAAATATTAGCGCTAATTAGCGAACCCAGGCGGGGTAGTGAGGTGAAAAAAAAATTCAATATTTGTCAAAAAAAATTTGCGATCGGCCAGAAATTGCTCAGCGAAGACAGTCGAAAGGAAGGAATTCGAGTAATCAAACTGGCTTATGATATTGCTGTAAAATACGATTTCGTCCATATGGCTTGTGAATGTTCAAGCATACTCCGCTATCATCATATTCTATATAGTAGAAAAATAAAACTAGCCGACCTTTATACAGAACAATTAGAAAGATACCTTGCTGATTATGTAATAGAAAAAAAGGCCGAACAACTATATCTAAAAATTGTAGCAAAGATTCATAAGGTCAAATCGAATCCAAAACAATTAAAACCTATCATTGAAACTATAGAGAGTTACAAAGGTCAAAGCATTCAATACCAGTTTTACAAGTCATCAATACAAGTATTCTATGGAATCTACACTGGAGAATACCAATACATTATTGATAAATCATCACTAGCCTTAGCATTTTTTGAAGATAAAAAAGGAGTCTATCCTACGCATCGTTTCTTTTTTATGGTATACAGAGGGCTAGCAAGGATCATGACGGGGCAATATAGCTTGGCCAAAAGGGATTTTATTACAGCAAAAGCCTACACCGCCAAAAAGCCTTATAATATTTACCTTCTTGAATACTACAAAGCCATCAATGCCCTTCACGCCGGCGACTACCTCCAGGCCTACCAACTGTATCGCAACAATCGCCGCTGCCGCATCGAAGTCATCAAAGAACAATTCGCCATTATCGAGGGTTTTCTGTGCTTCTTGAGCCGCAGCGGCCATCTGGAGTTAGAGCAGCATTTTCGCTTAGGCAAATACCTCAATGAGACTTTCAAATCGCAATCCGACAAACAAGGGGATAATGTCAATATCTTGACCGCAGAAATGTTGATTCATCTGGTGAGGGATAAGGGTAAATTTATCGACCGCGTCGAATCGGTGCAGCATTACAGTGCTCGCCACCTGCGCAGCAAAACCACTCGGCGAGCGCGCTATTTTCTCAAAATCCTCTGCATGCTGCCGCGCGTCGATTTTCAGCCCGAGGCCCTACAGCTCCGCGCCAAAGACCTTATCGAACAGCTGCGCAGCCTCCCTGTCCGTATGGGCGAAGGCTTTGCTATTGAAATCATCCCCTACGAACATATCTTAGAGATGCTTTTCAAACAACTCGACAAAAAGAAGCGTCGCAATACACTGGCCTAAAATCAAAAACGGGCTACCAGCCTTAGCCAGAAGCCCATCCTATATAAAGCATACTCTTATGTTTTAGTAATTGATCGTTTGCAGGTCAAAATTTAGAAATTTTATTACTTGGCACTTTTTTTTATCAAGACACATCAATTTCTTTTCGACAGAATTTCACCTACCACTCACATTATTAAACCAATGATTTAAAAACAAAATAATCCTTTCTTTACAGATTACAAGGCCCACACCTCAAACCACTAACTATCAGCAATTTAAATCAAATGGAAAATCTAAAGTCCGATTACAACAATATACGATCAAATTGTTATAATAAAAATCAAAAACAAATTAATATTTATTTAATTTAGCCAAAAACACCTTTGTTAACAGGTTGTTAATTTCACTTTTTAGGGTAATTTTTTAGAACATTTCATGATTTAATAACAATACAACATGGAAATAAATTAGAATTTAATTCCCCTGTTAACAATTAAACCAGAAATCATGAAACCAAACCTCAAGAAAGAAGGACCGAAAGCAAAAAATTAGAGACCTAGCCACTAACTTGCTTTGAAAGACCTCTCGAACCTCAAAACCGAATGGTGAAGAAACATTTTATGACAATAAAATGATGAGCTTCACAAAAGGATTACCGCATGATCCTGCAACCGGGCTAATCGAAAACACAAATGACTTTGATAAGTTCGTGGATGGAATTTGTACCGGCGATCCAACCGTAATTGCACAAACCCCTTTAGGCCATCCGATCAAGGATGGCAATCTGAAAAAGGAGAGGAAGTCAGCGCCGTTCGCGCTGGGAAAGCTCTGGAGCTGGATTGACTTTTGATTTGCAAGGTGCCGATGCGCAGGTATTTGCAATGCCTCCTGCGCCACAATTAGGCTCTCCCGAACTTACGGCCGAACTGGCCGAGGTCTACAGCCAGGCCATTCTACGCGATATTCCTTTTTCGGAGTTTGCAACCAATCCTAAGGTACGTCAGTGTGTAGAGGCAATGCAGCAAACTACAGCACTTTAGACGTAATAACAGAAATGGTCGCCCGCTTACAATTGCTAATGCCTTCCGCGGCTTCACCCCCGGGGATTTGGCAGGCCCTTACATTTCTCAGTTTCCTACTTGCCGGGAATAATGGTCTAACTGGCGGAAACCGCCCAGTGGCCTGAATCCGCGCCAGCGACGGCCAAATCAATTATGGTTCCATCACAATTGATCAGAGAGTCAGAAAAGCTAGAGAGATTGATTATATGACCACCTGGGAAGAGTACATCGACGTTCAGATGCTGCAGATTTTCGTGGCCTGGAAGAGTACGAATGTGATTGCAGAAGATTCATCACCTCGGGCCGAGATTTGGCGACCTACGTGCATTACGATGCACTGTATGAAGCCTATCTGAACGCTTGCCTGATCTTATTAGGTCTTAATGTCTCTGGCCCAGATGGAAATAAATTTGACAAAGGTGTCCCATTCCAGGCGCCTGACGTCAGGGACAAACAGCAGGGCTTTGCCGTCTATGGAGGACCACATATTCCTAACCCTGGTCACCGAAGTAGCGACCAGAGCATTGAAGGCGGTACGCTTCCAGAAATTCAATGTCCACAGAAGACCAAGACCAGAGGCGCTGGCTGCACGAATGGAGAAGAAGGACGCCATCATTAGTACGCTTACTAAGTCTAATTTGCCCTCTAATGATAATGTTGCTATTACCAGGCTCAACTCAACATTCAAAGATTTGGAAGAAGTAGGACTATTTGATTTATTGTCTGGCTGCGAGGCTATGACAACCTATTGCTGCCAATGGCCTTCTGTGAGGGCTCGCCAATCGCACCCTTCCTATGGAGCCGGGCATGCGACAGTAGCCGGTGCATGCGTCACGATTCTTAAGGCCTTCTTCAATCAGGATCTTTACCTCAATATCTCTGCCGACGGTACTCAACTAGAGTTGACGACAGTTCGTCAACAGTTGCCCGTGCTTTCGTCCCAGACGTAGAGGGTAAGCATCTTCTGGTTAAAGAAATCGACGAGCCAATTACACTCAATGGCGAACTCGATAAGCTTGCTGCTAATATCTCAATCGGTAGAAATTGGCCGGCGTTCATTTTTACACCGATTATACCGAATTCGCTGCTGCTGGGCGAAAAGATTGCTATCAGCATGTTGGAAGAGCAAGCCATTACCTATAATCAGTGGAAGACTTCTCCCTTTCTCTTACCAAATTCGATGGATCAAGTATTCAGATTGGAGGTTTGGTGACGGCCTAAGGCTGGATAAACGGATAAAAAAACGGACAGCAAGTTGAGGCATGCTGTCCGTTCCTTTTCGGGTTTTATCTGATCTAAAACTAGTAGTTATACTGCACCCCGCGCCCCGTATTCGGCACCAACAAGCGTCTGTACCTCGGAGTTCTGGACCTGCCCATTGAGGTCAATATCTCCAGGGAGGTAGCCCGACTGTCCAAGCTGCAGCAGGATATCATTGTAGTCGGTATTTTGCACCTGCCCATTATGATCAAAGTCGCCGGAAGGCATAGCGAAAATACCGCCGCCCAGGTCGATGACCGCCAGGGTACCACCAGCAGAGCGGTTGGCACCGCCGGTGAAGTCATAGGTTGCTGCAGTCTCCGAGAGGGCTACCACAACAGAGGATAATATCCCCAGGTGATTTTGATGTCTTACCGCAATGAAGTAATCATCGGGTAGCTTATCGAAGAAAGCCAGTGAGACTTACCATCCAGATCGACGATATGACCATCGCTCTTTAAGAGCGCTGAGCGGGTAGCCAGAACGACGTTCTGATCATTTTTATCACGAATCTCAACAAAGACCCAATCGGTGATATCATTGGCCGTAAAATCGCCTGTGTGCTCGTCTCTCCTCCGCCACCATTGCTATGTGGGAAGCCATCGCAGTGAATGGTTCGGTGGTAGGAAGTAGGGCGGCGGCCGCCAGGTCAGTACGCATCTCGCCATCGGCAGTAACGTAACCTCCTTGCAAGAAGACCTTGATGTCGGAGACGACAGCATTGAGCTCGTAGGGGCCTAGGTCAATCGCCCGGCCTTGGGGGCGTGGCTGTCCCTCCAGATCAAGAGCTGGAGCATCGACGAAGGTACCCGCCTCTAGAGCAGGGAACCAGCGCTGAGTTGTAAGCGATCATCTGCTGTTCCTGCTACATTATCAGGACCATCAGCATCAGAGAACAGAGGATTGAGACCTAGTAGCGCAGTGGTAGCTGCATCGCAGATAGCACCGGTAGGACAAGTCGCCTCTTCCAGAAGCGTAAAGTTCAAGGCTGGACTACTATTGCTATTCTCCATACTGCCACCCCGTATTGCCGTACAGGATACTGTTATTGATATTACATCCGTTGTTTCATTGTAAAATACTCCACCTAAAGTTCGAGCAAAATTACCCGCAAAGGAGCAATTCATATATTTAGGGGTGCTAGTCCCTCCGGTGCCATTGTTAAATACTGCCCCACCATTATTATTCGCCCGATTACCTGTGAAAGCAGTATTGATAAAGCTAGGAGAAGTCGTACTTCCCGCAGTAGCACCATTATTATAAACAGCCCCACCTTCATTCCGCTTCATTATTTCTGAAGACACAGTCCATGATTACTGGACTACTTGTTGATCCTGCACCGTTATTGTACAAACCTCCTCCTCTAAAATTCGGAACAGAACCATCATCAGCCAAGCCATCTGCAATAGTAAAACCAGCAATCGTTGCGTTAGCCTGCTGTACCCAGATGACATGCCAGCTATTATCTGAGGCTGTACCCTGAGTACCAATATCTCCACTTAGGATGGTAGTGTTCTTACCAGGATCGCGGTCTGAACGATTGGCCTCACCACCGGCGAATCCACCGAAGACCCCTACTCTTTCATCCGTAAAGAAGCTCTGATCACGACTACCCGTTGCCGTCGTAAATGGATTTTCGACGGTAGGTGTATAAGCTCCGCCGCTACCCAAACTTGCGAGCAGGTATTGGGCATCATCTAAGGCATCTTGCAGGTCGACGTAGGCGTCCAGCCAGCTGCTGCCATCATTATTTCCAGGTAGCGCCTTTATTGACATAGATAACATCAACGGTAGTATTGCTAGACCCAATCGTAATATTAATTGGTGCCGATATGCAATCTGGAAAATCTCGCTCTCTAAACTTCCAATACATAAGTGCCAGGTTCTAAAGCCATTAAAGATTCCAGTAGTACTAATCAACTTTCCTCCTGTTGAAGGAGTAAGAAGATATTCCACAGGATTAGTAGCATCAGAAGTAACCGTCAAGCCACCATCATTACTCCACACACAAGTCGCATTTGTAGGTGTAGTCGTAAGAACCATCGGAGCGATACATTCTAAACAAGTAATGCGGTAGCCTCCCAACCTGGATCAGTCACAAAGGCATCAGAGAAAAACTGGAAGGTCAAACATCCCGTTGCATTCTCAGCGATAATGGTTCCACCACCTGGAGCATTGGCAAGGCCGCTGCCACAGAACTGCCCCAACGAAGGAGCAGAGAGATTATCACCATCAAAAACCTCCAGGTGATCATAGCAAGCATTAGCGCCATTAGGCTCGATATCGAAAACAGAAAAATCGATTTGTACAAATTCTCCTGTCACATCCGGGCAAAGCACATAGGTAAACAGTTCTCCATCATCATAGTCTCCATTCGCACCACCGCTATCAACAAAGGTGCCACCGCAGGCCTGGATGCTGAAGGAACGTGCCGTCGAATAACTTCCACTACCACAGAAGCTATTGGTACGCACCCGCCAGTAGTAAGTGGTATTGGCGGAGAGCGGAGCACTCGTCCACATCTCTGCATCGATTCCTGTGGCTGTCTGAACGATATTCGCAAATGCGGCATCAGTAGCAATTTCCAGATCATAGCCTACTGCATCTGGCACACCCGCCCAGCTGAAATTCTGCAAGCGACTTACTTCTGTAGCTGCATCGGCGGGAAGCTGTAAGGCCGGAGGCCCTAAGATGACCGATTGCACATCGATCACTGCAAAACCTTTATGTGTAATCGTACCGTCAGTACCCGTAATCTCGATAGTATAACGGCCATCGGCCAATCCACTGGTATTGTTGAGCACCAGTGTTGCAGTGCTTGGGAAAGTCGTAATTGTTGAAGGCGTAATGGTAGCCGTCACTCCCGCAGGCAGACCTGAAGCGGTCAAATTTACCGAACCTGTGTATCCATTGGCTTCATAAACAGCTACTGTAAATTCAGGAGCATCCCCGGGGCACATGGTCTGGCGAATAGGATTGAGTCCAACCATGAAATCAGGAGCTGTACTACAAGGAGAAGCTATTCCTGGCGGAAGATCAAAAGCTTCAGTACCATCTGTACGGCTGTTCGAACTTCCTTGTGTAGCACTATACCCCAGACCACGCTTCGCAAAAGCATTCCAAATTTCACAGCTGTTCGCTCCATCATATAGTGCCGTATCGGCAGCCAAGATACCATCTCGGCCATCAATAAAGCCGGGGCTACAGCCTTGAAATTTCATTCCTTCTGTCACCAACTGCATGGCAATATTATTTCCACCTGTACCATGATACAAATCAGTGTCAAAGCCATATTGGTCGATCAAAGCCCAGGTTAGCTCCCAGAGCATAGCGCACCAAACTGAGCCGGTACGGTGTACAGAGCCCGTCGTTTTAATGACATCATAGGTATCTGGGTTAACGCCCAGATTAGTGGTATAGGGAAAAACGCGAATACCATTACCAGTCGGTGGTTGGTTAACGGCATAAGTTCCAATGCCTCGCGCATCAGTACCTACATCTCCAGGATTCATGGTAAACATTAGCCCGTACCAATCACTCCAGCCCTCGCCCATCTGCTCGCGATTACGCAGGCAGTTGGCGTTGCTAGGGCCACCAGTAAGGCGGTTAGAGATTCCATGACCATATTCATGCACAATGATTCCATTATCGAGATCACCGTCACGATCAGGATTAGGTGCAGTCCAAAGAAACATCTGCATCCGAGGGTTGCTGCCATCTGGTGGCGTACCGAAATTGGCATTATTGGATCCTGATCCATCCTGGGCATCGCCCCAGACGTGATCGCTGCCCAAGCCACCTCGGCCATAGTTGCTTTCCTGAAAGTTTCCGGCTACCTCATCAAAACCATAGATATAGAGTACATCGTGAATGATGTTGTTCCAATAAAAGAGATTGGTAATATTGGGATCTTCATTAACTATAGGAGCTTGAGCCAAATCTAGCGGAAAATCAAAATTCAAGGTGGCACCGCCATCGGGGCTGTAGCCAAAGCCATTATTGCCATTCCGGTCTTCTTGTGCCCATACATTGTTTCCAACAGTAATCGTATACTCGGCTCCGGCCTGACCATTGGTATCATGCCAGCCAAAAGGCGAAGCAACCGGATGCGCCGGATCGACAACGATGCTACGCGAACCATGAATAGGGCTTTCGACAGGAGAATCAAACACATTGTATTGCTCGCCCATCATCATGGCTGAACTTTGCTTCTTAAAGTGCTTATTATGATGGTGGCTCGTACAGTTTCCTGCGCTATGATCATGGGCTGCATGGTCGTGCCCTCCTTCCGCATGATCAAACTCGCAGTTAACGATCCAGTTGTTTCGATCCAGAATTTCGCCAGTGCTAGCATCTACTCTCAAACTCCACCAGTTGATGCCATTCGACTCGGCGATCGACATATCCCAGCAGAGACGCAGTTCTCCTTTATCATTCATCTGATAAACCAGCTTAACAGGAATGTCTTCTATAGAAATATCACCCTTGCTGTAGAGTGCCTCTTGAGCCGTATTGCGTTCGCTGCGGATCAGCGTAGGCATTTGAGTAAAGCTATAGTTGAGTTCGCCAGCAACCGCTTCGATAGCTTGCGTTGCTGTAAGCCCCGGAGTCGTTCCATTACCAATAATGCTAAGCAGATCAGGATAGAACTGATTGTTGATTTTTAGCAATCGGCCGGTAGCCATGATATGTACGCTGGCCTCAGCTCCGGCAATCTCAATGCCTTGATGGCGCTGGCGCATATAGATATGATGTACTCCACTAGTCCGGCTAATGTGTTCATCAGTAACGATCCAATCCGCGAGGTCCTGTGGGCTCAGTTCGTACTTTTCGGCGGTTTCTTCCAAATATTTGTTGGCAATTTCTTTGGCGGATTGACTAAAGGCCGTAAAAGATAGGAGGCAACAAAAAGCGATCAGGTAAAGCGTTCTCTGAGACATAGAAATTCTGTGTTTGATGTTTTAATAGTAGGTCTTTGGGTAATGCCTATGCATTACTTTCGAAACGGGAATCCTTAAGTTTCTGATGGTAGGCGATTAGACTATTCTATAAAGATACAAAAAGACTTGGAAGCCTGTTAACCTTTGCAGGCTTAACAAAGCGATAGTAGGCGATTTTATAGTAAAAAAGCAGGTTTTTGTCTACTGAATTACCACTTTTTGGGTAATTGTTCCGGTCTTATTAGTAGCCTTGATGTAATAATTTCCTTTAATTAATTGCTGCATAGGAATGCTCATCCGCTCGCCATCAATCTTAGTAGCCCATACAATACTGCCATTGAAGTGAATCAACTGCACTTGCTCACCAATAAAATTTGGAGATACAGAGAGGGTCAGACTCTCAGAAGTGCTAACCGGATTAGGGAATACTTTAAGGAACTGATCGACTGCCAATGGCCCTCCGACGCTAGTTATTGGATTATAATCCAGGTTGCGGTATTCGATAATGCGATTGGGACCACTACCAGGGTAGTTGGGGCCATTGGTAGCAAAGAAAATAGCCCCATTATGCGGATTGATACAAACATCGCGAATACGACCATAATTGTTAAAGTATTGTACTTCCTCTACGATTTCGGTACCATCAGCATTGAATTCCAATACTGACAAGCGAGGCAGGCGGGCGAAGCCTCCGAGGACGGCCATCAGCATCTTGCCTTTCCACTCTGGAATGGCTTCGTGATCATAGAAGGCCAAACCATTAACCGCTACACAAGGCGACCATTCAGCTAGAGGCTCTTTGACATTAAAGGCATTACAGAAGGTCATCTCCGAGTTGGTATTACAGGCTCCCTGCACATTCGGCCAGCCATAGTTGCGATCCACTTCGATGATGTTAAACTCATCCGAAGACTGGGCTCCATGCTCAGAGGAGTAGAGCTGGCCATTAGGCCCGTAGGCCAGGCCTTGTGAATTGCGGTGCCCCAAAGAGTAGACATAGCTATTGGCAGTAGGGTTATCCTCCGGGATACTGCCATCCAGATTGATGCGCAATAATTTACCATTCAGACTATTTGCACTTTGGGATAAACTTCCATTTCCAACATCTCCTGTTGTCATTAATATTTTTCCATCTGTAGAAATCAATAATCGCGATCCATTATGAATCCCTCCTCCATCAATATTATTAAGTAGAATGGTCTCATTTTCTAATGCCATACCATTCCACTCATAACTCACTAGTCGCTCACGAATATTGAATCCAGCACCATAGTTATAGGCCAAATAGACCAGAGGCATATTTTCAAAATCTGGATGTAGGGCCATGCCTAGCAGTCCTGGTTCGCCACCACTTTCGACTTGAGAGCGGATATCCAGGATAGTAGTCGTATTCCCATTTTCTGGATTGATACGTAAAACCTGCCCACGACGTTCAGTCACCCAAATGTGATCATCTGGCCCCCAAAGGATTTCCCAGGGCACTTGAATCCCAATAGCGACTTCTCTTTCGGTGAGGGTGGTGCTGTCCAATGAAATTGTCACCTGAGCATTTAGAGTGCTATTAAAGCTCAGTATTAGACTGAGGCAAAAAATGAGACGAATGGTAAATCTACGATACATATTATTTTATTTATACCTGGAGCGGCGACTTTTTCACCTACCGTAGCTTAGGCAGTCGCCGCTCCAGATTGGTATGAGTTAGAAACTTATTATTCTGACGATAATTTTAAGCTAACAAAATAAAGAACACTGCTTCAAATCCCTGTCTATTCCTCTATATTTCTTAATTTCTGATAAAAATTAGGCAAAACCGGGACTAACGGTAGCGCTCAAACCAGGCCAAAATATGCTCAATCTTAGCAATCAATTGGCTGGGGCGGCGAGCAATGAAATGCGAAGCACCGGGAATTTCTACATAGGCCGTCTCTATCTTCCTGAGCTTAAGCGCATGATAGAGCTGCTTGGCCTCCGAGGGCGGTGTCCGCAAGTCCTTCGTACCAACCATCACTAATGTTGGCGTCTGGATATTGCCGACCAGCGATACGGGCGAAAATTTCCAATAGGTTTCCATTTCCTCCCAGGGCTGACCGGGATAGCGAGAATAGGCATAGCCATAGTAGTTATCTGCGGTAAGCGTCTTGCTGATCCAATTCATTACTGGCTTGATCACAGCAGCGGAGCGAAAGCGATTGTTCTTGCCAATCATCCAAGCCGTCATAATGCCCCCCGCACTACCTCCGGTAACAAAGAGACTATCCTCCACCACATCGCCTTTCTTAATCATCGCATCCACCCCATCCATCACATCATGATAATCATCTCCAGGATAATTGTGGTAAAGGAGGTTGCCAAAGGCCTCTCCATAGCTCGTACTGCCTCGGGGATTCGGGTAAAATACCACATAGCCTGCAGCAGCGTACAACTGCATTTCTGGGGAGAATCGATCTCCATAATTTAGAATGGGCCCGCCATGATTTTCAACCAATAAAGGATATTTCTGTCCACTCTTATAATCCGGTGGATAGACCATCCAGCCTTGAATGTCTCTGCCATCTACCGAAGACTTGTACCAAATCTCTTCCACCTTCCCCAATTTACGATGCTTCAGCAGATCATCATTGAGACTCATCACCAAACGGGCAGAATTGCTACCACGATCAATAAGAGCCAGTTCGGCCGGATGCTCCGGTGTGGTATGCGTAAAGGCCAGTCTCCCCTGTTTCGTCACCGAGAAAGAGCCACTGGGATAAGGTCGTCCAATCGAAGTACCTCCAACATCACCGGTGATCAACTTCGTTTTGCCCGACAAATCCGTATGTCCGATTTTGGTATTGCCCTTATCATCATACATGAAGTATAGTCCTTGCCCATTGGCCGCCCAGGCCAGATTGGAAAGGCTGCGATCCAAACCGGTCTCTATTTTCTTTTTTGCAGAACCATCCGCATTCATCACATAGAGCTGCGTCAGCTGGTAAGCCTGCATCTGTTCATCATAGCCCAGGTAAGCGATCTTGTTGCCATCAGGCGAAACGTCGATGCCATAGTCTGGGCCATGACGATCCGTCAATGCCATAACGTGGCCGTCGCCAATTTGTACTTTATAAATTTCAGAATTGCGAAAATCATAGTCCCAATCATCATTTCGATTACCACTAAAGTAGAGTGCCTTTCCATCGGGCGACCATTCCGGAGCGCTATCATGTTTAAAAGGCCCATCGGTGATTTGACGGGGCGTTCCTCCCTCTGCAGGAATGACGAAGTATTGACGATGGCCAGGTTTCATATAGCCAGAGCCGTCAGCTTCATGCTTAAGGCGGGTGGTGATGCGCGGTGAGGCAGCCCATTGCGCACCTTTGGGCCGCTTGGGCGGCTTGACCAGCGATAGTTCCTTGCCTTCGACAAACATCGAGAAGGCCAATTGGCGGCCGTCGGGCGACCAGCGCAGGCCACTGGGGGAAGCCGGGAGCTGAGAGAGGCGAGCAATCTTGCCCGTATTCAGCCAGTAGACAAACAGCTCGGAGCCCTCCTCCGTAGAGGCCGTAAAAGCGATGCGCTGCCCATCGGGCGACCAGCTCGGATTCCCCTCATTGACATCATGACTACTCAACTTCTGGTGGCCGCTACCATCGGCCTTAATGAGCCAGAGGCGAGCCTGTCTTTGGTCTTTCATAATATCCATCCCTCGCCGGACGTAGACAATAGTCTGTCCATTCGGTGAAATCTGCGGGTCGGTGACCCATTCTAATTCAAAAACATCAAGGCTGGAAAATGCAGGATGATCCTGCGCCCATGTGCTGACTAAAGTGAAACATAAAAGAGCCAAAAAGAGGAGGTGACGATTTTTCATAATCTTTACTTTGATTTCGATCAAATATAAGTAAGTAGTGAATCAAATTAAAAGACTTATTAATAATTCCCTTTTAAGGTATGACGTGGAGTTCTAAGGCAAAACTAATTTTATAAATTTGTATTGTAAATATAAAACCTCATGAAGCAATCTACTCTTATCATAGTTTTTCTACTTTATTCCCTGGCTATCTTCGGACAATCATCAACGAAGTATAGCCCCCTAGTCCAAATATTTACTGATGACTTTTACAATATCGTAAAAAGCCAGCGCAGCTACTTAACGGGATATTCTGTTCCAAGAGCAGCTCTAAAAAATGAATATGTTGGCATCCCCGCTCATTTGGACACTGGCGAAGACAGCCTCTCCATTGATATCGCCAAGACAATATATGTCCTCGCCTTTGAAGAAGCGGCTAAGCGCCAAGGTATAGAAAAGGAAAATATTTCAAGAGCCATACTCGAAGGATTCACTCCTTTTTGGAGAGACTTTCAAATGCTGCATACCATTGTTGGTGAAAGTTCAGAACCATTTACAGCGGCCAAAAAATGGAAACTCCGATATGGTAGTCTCAATAATCGGAAGGTTTTAGTTACCTCCATGAATGGCCGACTCCAGACGCTTACGCCGCAAGATTTGGCCATAAGGTGCATTTGCGAAGATGTCGTTACAGGGCGTTCGCAGAAGAAAGCCAAATACAAATGGCTGGATGCCAACTGCCATAAAGAGATTTTGTGGATTGATGTTGATAAGGCTTTAGTTGAAAAGGAGGAGCGAGGGCATGTGGATGATTACATGAAGCGAATGCTAGAGCTGGGGAGCGTCTATACCTACTTTAGTAGAAAACCCTTTCATGATGCCGTTTTATTTGATCCAAGACAAGACTACCAGGATTTATATACCCAACAGTACTCAAAGGCCATTGATTCATCTTCAAATGATAGTAGTAGAGGAAAAGTTTTGGGAAAGGAATACAGTTTCAATGAGCTGAAGGCCCTAGCAGAGCAAGGCATCACACAGGCTCAAATTCAACTTGCTGCCCATTACTTTGTGGGCAACAAAGTTTCTAAAGACATCAATAAAGGAATTGATTGGTATGAGAGAGCTGCTAAAAACGGGAGTGCGGAGGCGCAGCATAGGTTAGGTAGTTTATATGATACCACACTGTATAAAATTGCTGTCCACATTGATAAAACCCTTCACACTATAGATGTTGATAAATACAAGGATAACTCTAAGGCATTCAAATGGTATTATGAGGCGGCAAAAAACGGCAGTGATAATTCACAAGTACGGATAGCTGAATGGTATGAAAAGGGAATTGGTGTTGAGCAGAATTATCAGGAGGCCATAAGATGGTGTCGCCTTGCTACTGAGAATGGAAAACCTGATAATTACGAATATTATCTTTTAGGAAAATTATATGAAGAGGCAACCGATGATGTAAGAGATTATTATAAAGCGGCCCAATGCTATAATAAAGCGGTGGAGCTAGATGACCAAGATCCAATGGTTTGGGAGCGCGTTGGAAATGGTTATTGGTATGGTCACCTGTACGAATTAAATAGAAATGAAGCCTTAAAGATATTTGGCTATATCTATGAAAATAGTACCCAAAGTGGCGTCTTAGTCGCTGGCTCTTATCTTACCAAAATCGCATACGCTTTTGAGACCGGAACCGTCTACGAAAAGAATCTTGATTCGGCTTTTAAATTTTATAAGATGGCAGCGGAAGCCAATCAAGCCTCCGCTTATGGTCCCTTAGGCAGAATGTATTATTACGGACACGGAACAGATAAAGATATTGAGAAGGCCATTGAATGGCTCGAAAAATCAAAAGCAATACAACGTCTGGTTTACTTAGGCTTATGTTATTTGGAGAAGGGTAGAGTTAGAAAGGCGATTCGATACTATCGGCAATTCAAGGAATTTGAATCTTCGAAATTAATAGGAATGGCCGATCAAGAATTAGAGGATAGACTGGCGGCATTGGAGAAAGATGATTATCGTTTAAAAAGGCTTAAGCACTATGCAAAAAAAGATTTACAATCAGGTCTGGATATAGCTTTTGCTTATACTTATGGTTATGGAATTGAACAGAATAAATGGTCAGCCAATTATCAGTTAAAGCGGGCTACTGAACTGGACAGCCCCTCGGCCTATTACTGGTTGGCAAGAAGAGAAGAAGATCAAAAAACCAAATACGAGTATTATGCAAAAGCGGCTCATAAGGGGCACCCTGGGGCTATATTCTCGATAGCTCAACGGCACTTCTTATCGAAGAATTATGAAGAGGCTTTTAACCTGTACGCATATGCTGCTCGAAGAGGTTCTTTAAATGCCTTAGTCAATTTGGCTCATGATTACAGAGTGGAAGGAAGAGCAAAGAAAAAAAATATTGATGAGGCAAGAAAAGTGATTTTTATAGCTGTGGAGCTAGGGAGCAAATCTGCTCAGAACTTCATGGAAAAATGGGGAAAGGATTTTGGATTTTAAAAAAGCGTTAGTATCCATACGGACACTAACGCTCAGTTGGTTTTGTTTGCTTGATAAAAAAACTAGAAACAGTATTCGTTCGCCTCAGTCAGGGCAGCGGCAATCTTGCGACGAGCAGCCTTAACATTGAACGGCGGATACTTCGTAAAGCGCTTGAGGCCCATCAGTAGGGTCTTCAGCAAATCGCCTTCGGCAAAAGCGCAGAGCGCATCGGTGGCATTCTTAACCATCCGGGCATTGGCATCGGCGATAAATGTTTTGAGCATAGCATCGTAAATCTCCTGATCGTGCGTTTTTTCGCGACCAGCCAGCTTCTGCACCCGCAGTAGCGTTGATTCTGCCTGGAGCAAATCCGTGAGCATATCTGCTACATTCATCAAAATCTCCTGCTCATGCTTGAGATTAAGCTGACCATCCATCTGCATCTTAGCTGCCGCTCCGGCAACCATGAGAATGATTTTCTTGAAATCTTTGATGGCTTTCTCTTCCGCTCCGTAGGCACCTTCGGCTTCTCCGAAGCCAGGCATAGAAGCCAATTCTTTTTGCACTGCCCAGGCAGGGCCGACGATATCAAGAGTGCCTTTCATGGCCCGCTTGAGCAGCATGTCAACGGTCAGCAGACGATTGATTTCGTTAGTCCCTTCATAGATGCGAGTGATGCGGGCATCGCGGTAAGAACGAGCAGCTGTGCCCTCTTCAGAGAAGCCCATACCACCGTGGATTTGTAGCGTCTCATCTACTACGTAAGATAGCACTTCTGATCCTGCTACCTTCAAGATAGCACACTCAATAGCATATTCCTCAGCAGCTTCAAGGGTAGCCTGTGCAAAGCTCATTCCCTGATGCTGTAAAGCTTTTTTCTTTTCATTCAGCAAGCCTGATACTCTGTACATTGCACTCTCGGCAACAAAGGTACGGATCGCTTGCTCTGCAATTTTATATTGAATAGCACCAAACTTAGAAATGGGCTGCTTGAATTGGATACGCTCATTGGCATACTGTATTCCTGTAGTAATGCTGCCTTTGGCACCACCTACACTTAGGAGGCAAAGCTTGAAGCGACCGATATTCAAAACATTGAATGCAATAAGGTGTCCTTTTCCAATTTCTCCCAAAACATTCTCAGCAGGTACTCTTGCATTTTCGAAGAACAGCTGGCGAGTCGAAGAGCCTTTGATGCCCAGTTTTTTCTCCTCAGCACCCATCGTCATCCCTTCTGTTCCCTTCTCTACGATGAAGCCTGTAAATTTATCTCCTTCAATTTGAGCAAAGACGATGAAGACATCGGCAAAGCCCGCATTAGAGATCCACATTTTCTGGCCATTAAGAATATAGGCACTGCCATCCTCGGTAAGCTCCGCTTTGGTGCGTGCAGCAAGAGCATCTGATCCAGAAGAAGGCTCCGTTAGGCAGTAGGCGGCTTTTAGCTCGCCAGTGATCAGGCCGGGCAGATATTTCTGCTTTTGTTCCTCAGTCCCAAAATAAAGGATAGGCAACATACCGATACCAGTATGAGCAGCATAGGTTGTATTAAAAGAGCCCGCAGGGCCCAAGGTATCACAGATAAGTGAGTTTGTATTGGTATCCAATCCCATTCCTCCATATTCCTCAGGCATATGACTGCCCAACAAACCTAATTCTCCCATTTTTTCGAGCAAAGCAGGCGCAAGTCCTTCTTCCATCTCCTCGATACGTTCGGTATTGGCAATTAGTTCAGAGTTAAGGAATTCGAGGCACATGTCTCGGATCATGAGTTGTTCCTCATTAAAATCTTCAGGAATAAATACAGCGGAAGGATGGGTATCTTTTATAAGAAATTCACCGCCTTTCAGTACATCTTCGTTGATAAACTTTTCAGGATTCTTTGTCATCGGTGGATATAATTAGGTTTAACAATTAGCGAATATTCGCTTAAAATTACAAGTTTTATGGAATAATGTAAAGGAATAGAAGAGAAATTTAGCGAATATTCGCAAAATTTTGTTTGCCTTAGTCAGAATTTGACAAAATGGAGAGTGTATTCTTAGATAAGGAGCAATTGTTGTTCCAACTGAATCGGGCTTTGACCAAATCAGTCTTTTATAGGGTAGATAGGGGGACGAAGCGGCGTTCTACCAACACACTGAGAGGAAAAAAATCGTTGCCGGTCCATTCTCCAAATACATCTACAGGATGCCCGGCAGACAAGGCCATCAGTTGCCAGCCATTCTTATCATTTGTTTGGAGAGGGAGGTAGTGGCCTTCCTGATCAATCAGACAGAGCCCCTCCGAGCCCTGGGCAGGCACTACTGCCTTGAGCATACAAGGAAAATCGAGCAGCCAGGGGTTGGCCGTGAGTGCAGCAGCATAATCCTCCCAAAAGCTAGCAATTGAGACATGCCCCTCTACCTCAGCTATTAGATTGGGATGGGCGGTCCGATGCTTGATAATGGCTCGTAGTGGGTAAGTAGAAGGATAAAAGATTAATTCGCCCTGGTACAATTGTCCATTTCTCCATTGCTCTTCAAAATCCATAGAGTTATGCACAAAGTCCAGAATAAGGGCAATACGCTGTGTCTTCAAGCCATAGAGCCATACCCGGCGCATATTCAAATTCTCTTCTACGCCTTCGATTAGTCCAACCACGGCCCAGTCATCCTTAATTCCTCCCTGCATGAGCAGTTCTTCCTTCCGAGTATAGATACCAGCAATAGAGAGCAATTCCTGTTGTAGCGCTCTTGGCAATTCTTCTAAGCGTTCAAAACCACGTACGACCAAGTAGATTTCGGCCAACTGAGCCAGCATCCGCTGCGGCCATTCTAGCTTTCCCCCTTTAAGAAGCGGCAAGCCACGCAGGCGACGGCTAATACCCCGAAGTTGCATATCGGTCATCCTTGCAGCAATTTCCTGCCAAAATTGAAAGGGCTGCAGCTCGGTTGCAGCAAGGCCTTGGCGCAGCAGATCGAGCAACCAACTTTCTAAATCACTAAGGCCTTCGGCCATTCGAGTCAGTCGCTTATCGCGGTTGCGAGCACGGGATTGTGCTTTTTGCTCATCATTGGGAGCAGCAGGCTTAGCTTTTTGACTACGCCCTTCCAGCCACTCCGTCACCCAGCCCGGCAGTTCTTCACTAATCCGAAAGGCTTCGGAATTATTGAGCAGAATCAACCAAAGACCAATGATGTGTTTGCAGGGAAATTTGCGACTTGGACAGGTACATCGGTAGGAGGAGCTGCTCAGATCGATCTGGCTTTTATAAAAACTATTGCCACTCCCCTTACATTCTCCCCATATTAATTGAGCATTACCACTCAAGCCACGCCAGCGACCCGCCGTTCCCAGCAAGCGGCCTCGGTTAGCAGTAGCAGCATCCGGGGCGAGGCTCAAAATATATTCCTCAGTCAAAATCACATTGCAAATGTATTCCTAGAAGCAGAGAAAATTGAATTTTTTCGCAAAAAAATCATATCGCATTTTTATAACAAGCGAATATTCGCTACCTTAGCAATCACCGAGAAATGACCTCAATCCGCTAAATTAGCATCCTCTCCGAACATAGCCTCAAAATTGATGATATACTCTGTATGACCTCAGGCAACAATGCCATTTTCGATTGGATCATTTAGTATATTTTCCTTCATGTAATCAGCAACACCCATATTTTATAATCACATAAATCACCACTAATGAGAAAGAATGCCCTTTACCTTCTTTGTTTACTTTTTCTATTCGGCTGCTCAAAAGAGATCATCGAGCAGCCTGTTTCTAATTCCAATCCTGACGAGCCGATCTCTTCTGCTGAGATTCAGGAGATGGTTGAGAAAATGAA